>NW_017307631.1:928-22560 GCF_000935625.1 Nanorana parkeri
AAAGGGGCAGGGGGGGGGGGGGGGGGGGGGGGGCCCGGGACCGGACCAAATTTGCTGTATGCCGCGGCGGACCCTGTAAGAGCCTTCACCGTCGGCCGATACTCATGTAAGGGTCCTGGGCGGGCCCCTGACATTAGTATCGGCCTACCCCCCTGACGGCGGCCCTGTCTACTGATGCGACATCAGTAAGCTCCCATTATCTTTGCCCAGTCTATTCTGAGTTTGGGATATTTGGTCATCTTGATTGGCTGTGCCAGGATGATGTAATTGCCACGCATTTTCAATTATCCTGGCAGTTTCCAAAATTGTACACCTAGCGGCTCATTCCCAGCTCAGTGTACATTGTTCAAATTGCATTTATTAAGTGAGGTGCACAACAAGAGAATGTAAAGGAAAGTAACAGTTGCATAATCATCGACTGAAGACAAAAACCAAAACGCTCCATAATGTAAGCATGTTAAAGTAGGGACAAGAGCAAAGTGGCTACCATTGCTCCAAATACACCTCCCATCCATTTATGGGATAAGGGAACAACATTAATTATAAAGAACAGAAGAGAAAACAAGAACAAGCAGAGAAAGAAAAGAAACAAAGGGAGGCAAAGAATGAGCAGGAGGGTAATAAAAGTCAGTGTACATTGTAAAAAAGAGTGCAACCAGACAGGTTTCTGGCAGACCCATAATGTCACCCATAGACCCCCAAAGAAGCTGATGAAGCGGAGATCATGCTTCACCAGCTTATTCTCCGGCTACAGCAGCCAGAGAAATGGCAGGCTAAAACGGGAAGTGACGTAATACACATCACTTCCGGGTAGGGTTTCCACCTTTTCTTCCAGCGAAGCACTGAACTTTTTTAGGGGGAAAGAGTGGCGGCTTATTAATATTTAAATAGCGCCTCCCATTAATATGTAAGTATCACAGTTGAGACTATTTTCAGTCGGGTGCCAGTAGCCCCTATCTTTTTTTTGTTGCCCCTGTCTGCCTGACATCTTGTGTCCGGGTTTCAGCTGCCATGAAACCCAGACACTGCATTCAAAACCCGGACTGTAAGGGTGAATCCTGGACAGGTGGCAACCCTACTTCCAGGGTTCAATGATTGGAGGAGGGATCAGCCACTGTTAATGTGCTGATCTCCCTCCTATTAATGTAAACGGGCCCACCATGCCAGTACTAGGCCCACACGGGGGACAGAGGAGCCTGGGATAGCAGCGGCAGGGGTGGGTGCACACTTCCTCAGCACCATACAAGCGATGAGGCAGTTCTAGAGCAATCCAAACGCTTGTATGTAAACAGCAATCACCTAATGTAAAAAATATTAAAAGTCTCCAGCTCCTGCATGTGTGCCGGGGGACACACAAGAAGGAACAGGAAACAATGTTTAAAAATGTCCACCCACCATCAAGTGCGGGCTGTTTAATTACAATGGCCGGACAGCAAACAGTTACAGAGGAATGGACTACCTCCAGGAGTCCCTGCACCCAATTTATCCTTTGCTATATATATGCTCCAAGATGGAGGCTCTCATACTGTGGATTGGAGTTGGGACCACACTACACAAAGGAGCCTTGACGAGGAAGTGTGGCTTCCACATATTTTGCAAAAGCTGTGCAACTGAAACCTCTGTTTTTAACTCTACCAGTTGGATAGTGTACAGTCGACCCCCACGAAGTCACAGTTCAGAGTTTGCGGCCTCAGCCGTTCGCTGATTTTTCCCATATAGGAGTAACATCGGTATTTTATATTCTAGCACTGCGAGAGACATAGCAGTACAGTACTGTACAGTATACGTGTTTACCTTTACATTCTTTTTTTTTTTTTTTTTAGGGTAATGTATTAAGCTGAGTTTGAAATGAAATTTAAGGGCATATTTATGGTTAAAACTATAAAAATAGGCATTTATAGGCATTTTTTGACCACATTCAAAATTCACAGTTTTTCAGAATTCGCGAATGCTCTATGAACGTAACCCCTGCGAATTTTGGGGATCGACTGTATTTTGTTTTGTTTTTTTGAAGGTTAGCTGGTACGTGTGCTGGGAAATTTTTGTTTTTGTGCCGTGTAAAGCCCTTCCATATGTACACCTTACTTACTAATTATAAATTGATGAGTGCGGTTGCCATTTGCTTCATTTATTTAAAGTTCCACTTTAAATGGCATAAACTTCCACACGTTATCTATATAATCCTTTCTTGTTTACTTGTTTAAGCTGCTTGAGTACTCCTCATGTTGAAGCTCCTCATGTGTATGAGCCCAATAGCAAGCATGTGAATGAGCACACACAGGAGGGCAGACTGTATATAATATCTGAGCAGGTAGATGAAACGTGACCTGCACCTTCCACGGATATGAAAGCAATTCCGCCGCACGTTTCCGGAAAAAATAAAGTAACTATTCTTTGAGTAAATAATATAGGCTTTCTGGATGCCAGCAGCTGACAGTTGTGACATTTGGAAAGCCTGCTAAATGTAACTTGATTACAGAATGAAAATATCCTTTATTGCTGAGAGCCTGCAAGACGACGCATTCATGCATAAACCCTGCAGAAACTAGGCAGGTATCTCTTCTACCTCGTATAAGAAGCCATCTCACTGCTCAGTTCCTGACATTAAAAAAAATGATATTTAAGTAAACAGTAGCACAGGAATTGCCAAGCCTTTGGTTTTCCCATTACACTCTGTTACATCAGAAAGGGCACCTGGGTGTTTTGGATTTCTGCGGAGACGTGTCTTTGTATTTGCATCATACTTTGTGATGCATGCTCGGGGTAAAAGAAAAAAAATAAAGTAAAGCATAGGATTTTTTTTTGTGCAAAACTTTAGCTATGATTCAATGTGTTAAAGCTTGTTTAAGAAATTATTACAATACTGCAAGAATAAGTGAGTGTTCAAACTTTCTTAGTCACCTTGCCCATACAGGGCAATGGGACATTGTGTTTGTTCAGGTCCACTTCCCCACAATGTTGACCTTATCAGCAGTCCCCTGCCACTTTTTGTTTGCTCATAACCCTTGACAAAACTCCAAGTATGGGGGAGTATGTGACCTCCTTCTGTTCAACAGCGCTCAGGTCTAGCAGCCAATAGCTAGGCCGAAGCACTGTCATATGACTGAAGTAGTGATGTCACTGCTCCTCTTAGCTGGCACTATGGATTTTAGAGCAATAGAAGCGAGGGAGCTCTAGCATGGTGAGTATCAAGGTTTTGGGGAGGGGTGGGGGGACCTATACAAAGGTACTGTCACTTTGCCATTAATAGGCAAGGTGACATTGTCTCTTTAAGTCCTTTAAGTGAACCTTGCATGGAAATGCAAGTTTGGCTTATGCATGGATTGCTTTTCACGTAGACAATGCTTCCAGGTATGTGGGAGCATGTGACCTCCTTTTGTTCAATGGCGCTCAGGTCTAGCAGCTAATAGTTAGGCTGAAGCATTGTCATATGACTGAAGGAGTGATGCCACTGCCCTCCTTAGCTGGAACTATGGATTATAGAGCAACAGAGGCAAGGGAGTTCTGGCAAGATAAGTATCAGGGGCTTGGGGAGGGGTGGGGAGATCATTACAAAGGTACTGTCACTTTACCATGAATAGGTAAGGTGGCACTGTCTCGTTAGCTGAACCTTGCATGGGAATGCAAATCTGGCTTATGTTGCAGCCCCCCACACCCTGAATAAAGACGTTTCATTGAACAGAATAAAAAAAACTAAAATATTGGAAGAAAAAAAGAAAAAAATTATTACTGACCTTCTTGCGGTATCCTGGAAAAGCTGAGGATCCCAAATTATGCAAGAAGTCTACACAATGCTGGGTTCCATAGGGAGGCCTATTGACGCCACTGTCACCTATGGGAATCGTCCAGAAGCTGGCAAGTTGCGAGATAAGAATTTTTTACATTTTACTTTTAATTTTTTTTTTTACTGCTTTGACTGAGTGTTTTTTTGATTCAGGATAAGGGGGTGCAGCATAAGTGGACCTTGCGTTTTCAGTGTATTTTTGGTGTCTCGAAAGATCACAACTTGGCCCCTGATCTGTCTAGTAGACTCACGTGGGTGTGTTGCATGCATCATCACTTTATTTCCAGAGCACCTCAGGAGGCACAAAATCTGGACCAAACCTTGAGCTTGCATGGTCCCATTGTGATCAAGCTCCTTTCACATCTCACTTATGAAGCCACCTATCACATTCAGTTTCCAGTGGGTTTGGCATGAAAGGCTGGCCAGAGAGCAGCTGTGTAGGCTCTGGTCAGATAATGCATAATAATACTTAGAGGGATTTGAGACTCCCAGAGCATTTTGTTTTTCTGTACTTTTTGTAGGGCAGTAAAGTTCCAGCCATAGGTAGGAAAAGTCGGTTTCAAGCTGGTTGTGAGGCTGTGGAAGTAATTCACTGCCAGCATCAGAAGCTGCACTGGATATCTCATGTCCCCAATCCCACCCAATGTACTGTATAGTCCCAAAAGGTCAGTGTCTGTCATCATGATGTCCCCACCTTCCTAAGATTCTTCCGCTGCTCACCTCTGCTGTTCCCTTTTATCCAACTACTGTAGTATCATTCACACTCTGTGTACCTCCACCAGGATCTTCCCCTGCCTGCTCCCAGCCCCTTTCAAATGTCTCCCCACAGCCAATTGATATGAAGAACAGCATGGTACATTCCCATACAAAAGCTGGCTTATTGACGAGTACATCTGCATTGTTCCCTGAATCTACTTTTATAGTCGGAAGTTACAGTTTATGATAATTGCAGCTTCTTGAAACACCCATAGTTGTCTACCCAAAATTACAAGTGAGGTAAGAAACAATTATCTGTGTTCTTTTGACCTGTCTGAACTGGGGCTATTTTAGCTTTCATGACTTGAGTGACATCTGTCAAAAACATGCACACCTGTGTGCCTGTCTACTGGCACGCTTCAATTCAATTCTGATTTTTCTAATTTTTATGAATAATTTGCAAATAATACACAGTTCAGTGTAAAATGCAAGACAATGCATTAGAACCGAGGTGCTGTGTTCTTGTCCTGAGCAAGTTTCCTTCTATGTAAAAAAGATGCTGGTAAGGTGTAAACCTCGATTAATTTGGCTGTAGTTGCTATTTAATTAAGGAATATGGCTTTAGGAAAACTTGCAAATAAAACACTGTAGTTTTAGTGCTCCTCTAACTGGCGCCCTTCACAAAGAACCAAGATTAAAGTGACTCGGGAGACATTTAATAGCATACACTCTATTGTTTACACATTAAGACAATGCAGAATTATTACTCCATAAAACAGAATTATACATCCATTACACCATCTTCCCAGGGAGTTTGGATGACGTTGGTTTACGAAGGAAGGGAGGTGAACCCTCCCGTTTAATTACACCGTGCACAGGAACCTACAAATGAGTGCTGCATAGTCAAAGCAAGAGCATACAGATGGGCAATCTTGTAAAAAGTAAGTTCTGTGCCATCCAACTTAACTAAGCCAAATGTAAAATAGTAACAAAACTTAACCATCATTTAAAGTCCCAGCATATCCTCTCCTGTTATAACATCAGCATTGTAATAGGAATACATACTAGAGATATTTCTGATGATACAGTGAAAGCCTACTGAAAAATCAATTTTATGTAGTGCGTGCTGCCATCGGTCTGTCCATCACTTCCAACAACTTCCTGGATTCCCGGTGTGCTTTGCATCGCTTTCCCTGCTGCTTGATGTGATGCAATCTTGATTTGTTAGGTCTGCATATCCCATCATGCATTGCTCGCAGCAAGCCATGATAATGTTACATTGTTTAGACGCTGAGTTGTAGTTTAGAAGGCAGACTCTGTGTATTGACATATTGAAATTGATATTCCCAGGGCTGAGTCAAATTGTGTCACTGCATACGAGCATCTTCAATAAGTCCGTTTACAAACTTCTAGATGGAAATGGTTTTTAGGAGTGGGATAGAACTTCAATATAGAAATACAGATTGACCATAGATACCCTGTAAGGATAAACTCAAGGCAAGCAGCTGGATACAGAGCTGAAATACATATGCGGAGCTACAGTATATTACCAGCCAAATGCTTTCTAATTATATTATAAACAGTACACCTTTTGGACCATATTTTATGTTATTGGACATATAAGGGAAAATATGCACAACATTTCCATATGTTATGAGGACATGTTAAGCTTGGGGCTTGCTTTGCTATCTTGGTCATTTTTATAGGTGTCCCTTGGTGACATCAAATGTTTGTACCTGCACTTGTAGTCCATTGACACTTCCTCCTGTGCATGTTACTGAATGTCCTTGGTATGGACATTAGCAGAAGGGAGAATCTGCAGGAGTCAGAGCATGCACCCTTGATCCACTGATCCTTCTTGCAATGCTTTACTGGCTCCAATGCAAATAACAATAGTAATACAAATAATTAGGTTTTACAGTATCGAGTATGAGTACTGATTTTAATTTTTTTTTATACTTGCCGATACCGAATACCGACACCGGAAATCCAGGCAGCGTGTAATGACTCACCACCTGGCTTCCTGATTAGCCCGGAAGCCGACGGCGTGTAAAGACTTGCCACCCGGCTTCCCGATTAGCAGGGAAGCCGTCTCCATGTGACGAGGGAGAATGGAGACGGCTTTCTGGCCAATCAGGAAGCCGGGCACCGTGTAATGACGCGTTGCCTGGCTTCCTCATTGGTCGAGAAGCTGGCCAATCAGGAAGCCAGGCAACACGTCATTACACAGCGCCCAGCTTTCTGATTGGCCGGGAAGTCGGCTCCATGCTCCTTCGTCATCAGGTGATGAGGGAGCATAAAGCCGGCTTTCTAGCCAATCAGAAAGCCGGGGGGCGTGTAATAACTCGCTGCCCGGCTTCCTGATACCGTTAGCTCAAGTACCGGCCTAGGCATCGGAACATTCGGACGAGTACGAGTACTCGCCCAAAAACTCGGCATCAGCACTGATACCGATACTAGTATTGGTATCGGTGCATCCCTAATAGTAAAAATAATAAATGCACATTTTTCTTTTATGGATTTGTATTCATTTATTTTTTAAGGTGAAATGTACTTTTAAAACTGTGCAGAAATGACAAGTGTGCCAACTGTAATGAGAAATATCTTTAATTCCTTCTAATAAGAACAGACAACAGTAGCACCCAGCACATAATTATGACAATTACCTTATTTTCCAAACCACTTCTACAGATCTTCGTAATAAATGAAATATCCTTCCTACAATGATGTTTCTATATGAGCTCATGTGTGTCCCTAGTACTACAAGCATGGCTCCTAGTCTGATGGTAGTGCAACCTGTTCTGGGAATGATTTGCTACATTATATCCTCGAGGAAGAATAATGAAAGAAAATCTCTCTACAGTCCCCTGCTGGAGAAGCTGAAACCATGCAGATGTTCATATTTCATTCCAGGCTTCCCTGATGAGTGGGATTATATTTCCTGTAAAATGGGAGGAAATGTCATGAATGTGTTACTACGTTTCTGACTGTAAACAATTTAGATATTTATATAGATTACATTTTTTTCTGTGCAGTTCCCCATGTGACTGCAACAGGCTCATTTGTGAGTCTATTGGTTTTACTGAGGACAGCATGCTTTGTCACTTTTGGACTCCAGCAGTATTAGGAATACATCCATCCCTCCCTCATTGTGACCAAGTGGCTTGCCTGTTGTAGACAGTCCCAATGTAACCATCATGCCATTTGGTGACCTTGTCATACCTCCAACTGTCTTTTCTGTAAAATGTGTCCCGTTAGATCTATTAGAAATGCAGGTTGCATGGTTACCAACACTTTACAGTCACTTCCAGGGTCACAGCGATCATATCCCAGAGGGCCCTATTATGATTTCTTAAACTTGACTAACAAATATAGAGTTCTCAATGTAAATTACCAATTTTTGTTAACCAGGAAGCTCCGAGCAATATTAATAGGAGATCCACATAGAATAAACATGGCATGTTTTGGAAGCAAACTGCAAAACACTAGACTGAAAGCCAACTTGAACATAAACAGGACAGTCTTTATTCCTGTTCAACATAAATGAAACAGAACAGTTCATGTGCTTCATATAATAATCTGCTTTTCCTCAGCATATACAGTCTTTAGCACCCCTCTGTGTGATACTCACACTGCTCACCCCTCATGAGCACTCATACTGCTCTCTCAGCAGTGTATCCACCAGGTCTCTTGGGTCACCGACCTTCCCCAGCCTCCCCTGGCTGTTCCACATGCGTCCAGCATGCACCTGAGTCTGTTTGTTACCTTGTGCCTCCTGCACACCCACACACCACTGGTTTGGCTTGACCCACGTGTGCCACTAGCAGACACCACACCAACTCTCCCCTGAGCTCTGGGCTGGGCTCTTAATGAGGCTGCTCTCAGCCACCTGATCACTGGCAACACCTGACCTCAGGACTGGAGATTTTATCCCACCCAGAACACTAAGAAATCTCCAGAGGTCCAGATCCCAGTTACAATCCAGAAAAACTGGAAGAAACCGAAAGGCCAGCTTCTCCCTGCAAATCTATTTATTTTCTGGAACCTCTCGGCTCCTCTGGCTAAGAGTCCTGGGTGACTGTGTTGCCAGCATGTTCCGTGGCATTGCCACGCACTGCCACAATATATATAATTTTATCACCCGCATTGCAACAATGTTATTGTCTTATCCAGTCCTCGTCTACTCATTACTTTCTCCCAAGCTGCCCACACCATTCACTGCCCGGGACATTGCCAATCATTTCAAAAACAAGATCGATGATATTGGTGATGAGATCACCACTGTCCAGACATCCCCCCACAACATATCATTTCTACCATCGCATTCAGTTTTTTCCTCGTTTGACCCTGTTACTACAGAGGAAGTTGCTAAACCTCTCTCTGATGGCCACCTAACCACCATTTTCCTGGACCCCGTCACCTCACCACTACTTGGGTCACCTTGTCCCTCTGTTCTGCCCTTTCTAACACACATCTTCAATCTCTCTATTGGCATCTTCCCCTCTCTCTAAAACATGCACTGGTCAACCCCATGCTTAAAAAGCCCTCACTGGACCCCACCAACCTGAACAACTTAAGACCCATGTCCATGCTTCTGCTTACCTCCAAGCATCTAGAATGCTTGGTCTACAACTGTCTGATCTGAAACCTTCTCAGACCCTTACAGTCTGGCTTTTGCCCGCAACACTCCACATAAGCTGTCCTTCTTAAACTCACTGACGTCCTACTAGCTGCTCAAACTGATGACCACCACACTTAATTTTTGACCTTTCGGTTGCCTTTAAGACAGTTGGCCACCTGCTCCTTCTCAAAGAACTTTGCTTGCTTGGACTCCAAGATTCTGATCTTTCTTGATTCTCCTCCTACCTATCTAAGCACTCCATCAGTGTCACCTCCATCTCCTCCTCTCCCCTTCCTCTTTCTGTAGGGGGTCTCTCAATTCTCTGGCTTCAGACTCTTCTTATTATCTATCTGCACCTCCTCACATGGTCAGTTGATTGTCTTCCATGGCATTTCTATGCTGGTGACACCTGAATATATCTCTTACTCCTCATTTAACCCCTCCAGTCTCCTCGCTCATTACTAATTTCCTAACTGACATATCAGCACGGATGTCACACCACCTTCTGTGCAACAAGATTTTTCCTTGGAGCATAAGGCAGCCATCTCAGTGGACGTGTTGTGAGAATCCGTATTGTGATCCAAGAGAAGATTTCCCTTTAGGAGCTTGAAGATAAGAGTCCAGAAAGATTTCAAAGATTGTTGTCCAGGCCCTGATGAAGAGAGATTTATTTGGCCCCTGAAACACATTGGCCAACTTTTATCTTCATGTTGTCAAATCGTTACCAACAATAAAAGTTTGAGGACTCTTAAGATGATAGTTTGGAGCTCACTTTTTTGATTTCATATAGTTTCTCTTTTGGGGGACCCCACATTGAGAGGTTCCCCCTGCAAGCTCAAAGTAGAACTAAATCCAAAACTTTTTTTTTCATTTTTGGATCGAGTGGGGGAGGCTTATAACCCTTCTCAGCTTTTTTGTTTTCCATGTGTCCCATTGGGGATATCTCTCTGCTATATAGCCATAGCAGGAAGTGAGAGAAAACGAGGTGGAAATCCTTGGTGGTCAGCAGGGTCATCAGAACTAGCGTCCCCGTTGGAAGATTTCCCATCTGATCCTGTTCTGGTGGCAACCCAAAATTTGAGATTTTGTTTTCACTTTCAGTGCTAATTCTCACCAGGACAAATAGAGGGGATGAATCAGGGACACGGGGGACACAGACCGTAATAAAAACGGGTTCTGATCCCTCTCCTCTTTATCCCAAACAACCACAAAAGGTTTGGTTTCGGTTACACTTTAATCACGACTTCTTGTCTGAAGGATGAAAGATTAGGACAGGTGATGGCAATGCCGACACACTAGCTGAGCTTAACCTACAACTCCCACCATGCCTCCTCCTCTAGGAGTCTTGCAATGCCTCATGGTGCAGGGCCATCCCTATTTTGAGGCAGCTGCCTCAGGCAGTGCATGTGGGGACACCTGCTGCCCCTTTTCCAGCCACAGAAACCCAGGTTGCTAAGAACTTAGCAACCTGTGACGCTCTGGACGGCATCCCACCCTGCTCATAGTAACCGGTGACCAGTGGCATCACAAGGGGGGTGCGGCCCGCACCAGGATGACACCATTGCAGGGGTGACACCAAAATGACTGACAGTCATTTTGGTGTCACCGCCTCTAAAAAGTCGGGCACTCGGTCGTGGACCGAGAGCCCGCCAGTGTCAGGAGATAGGAACGTCCCCTCTTCTCTCTGGCGGCGTCCATCACTAAGATGGCCGCCAGCAGGCGTCAATCAGATGGCCGCACATGCGCGATGTCGACACGGCGGGGTGTCACCCGGCCTCGGGACGCCCCTGTCGGTGACATCAGTGAGCTGGGAGGGATGCCGGACAGAACCAGACTAAGGTTTGATTGGGCACCACTGAAAATAATGAGATTCTTCATGTTGCACATTAGCACCATCCCCAAAATGACACCCCTGTGGCATGCACCACCAGCACCAATGGCCTCAGGTGGCAAATAGTGTAACTACACCCCTGCTCATGGGACCCGTAGTTCAAAAACAGCTGGCACATCAAGGTTACCTAACCCTTGAATAGAGCGCAGTGCCTCACACTACTAGTGGAAGATCAGATGACACCGCTCCTGCACAATTAGGAGACAGGAAAAGAGCATTGTCACCCTGCAAAAAAAAATGCCCTAACGTTGACCTTTGCAGCAGCATCACCTGCAATTATGTTATGTGACGCTACATTGCAAATGCAATGCATTTTATTGCTGATGATTGATCAAGTTTCTTTGGCTTCATAACATTTTATCGTTCGTTATTGATCAGCATTACTTTTTTTTAATATGAAACAGTTCCCGATCGCCCTCCCATCTCCCTCATCCCAGCGATCTAGGAAGCTCCAGTGGGCGGGGCCCCTACTGCGGTGAGCGACGGGCGGCCCAGCCTATCGCGGAACAAGCAGTGGGCGGCGCCGGCTGTCATTGGCCCCGCCGCGCAGACCAGCTCGTGCTCTGAGAGCGGCGGCTGACATTGAGTAGTGAGGCGGCGTATAGAGAGGCGCACCGTACTCAGGCACAAGGGAGACATTCCCGGCCACGTAAGTCTAACACACACCGAGGAAGATGATGTCTTGCTGAAAAGGGATCGGCTCCAGCCATCCCTTTTATTCCTTCCTTCTCCTCCTCTCCCTCCTACCTCTGCACAAGCACGAGATCGATTTTATATTTTTAAAGATACTTTGTGTTTTTTGTTATGCAAAAAGGAAACATTGTTCCATCGCAAGGCAATCATCTTCGAGCCCGGAGCGCCCCTGGATTGTGTCCGGCAGGAGTTTACATCACCGATCCTTTCCTCTGTCCTTGATTGAACTTTAGCAGCGGATCGGTATATCTGTGCACCTTGTTATCCGTCGGATCCGGTCGGTTTGCATGACCCCGTCATCATTTGAAGAATTATCGTCCATAAGGTGTACGGAACCCAGCCAGAGCTTCAGCCCCAATCTCGGGTCCCCGAGCCCCCCAGAGACTCCCAACGCGTCGCATTGCGTTTCCTGCATCGGGAAATACTTATTGTTGGAGCCTCTGGAGGGAGACCACGTTTTTCGAGCGGTGCATCTGCACAGTGGGGAAGAACTGCTCTGCAAGGTATGTATATACGTATCTTATCTATGGAGAGAGAGAGCTATGCATGGCCCGTGTCCTACATTTCTTTTGTCCTGAGATAGCCTGCGAGCCTTAGGAGTTCATTGACATCTGTATTTATGCATGCAATTAAAAAGATGTAGGCACTACACTGGGATGGAGGAGGGGCGGGAGACCAGCCGGTGACCTGAGCAGAAAGGTTCAGGCCACATGTAAGCCCCCATTCACACTTCAACGTGAGCATTTGAAGCCGATTTTATTTTGCATGCTTTCAGGCTTGAAGGTTTTTGTTTTAACCAATGGAAAGCTAGTTAGTAGGACGTAGTAGAGGTGATGGTTGTTGAGCATGAAAAACGCTCCTTACTGGCATATCTTCTAGTTCCAAAAACGTGCAATTGGGCCCGAAAAAAGGCTTGGGTACTTTTTTCGAGCTGTGGTCCGGCTTGAACGGGCACCATTGAAGATGATGGCATTCTTCATGTTGAGCGTTCAGGAGACAATCAGGTTAGGGGGGGGCTGATATAGCGCTTTGGGAAACCCCTTTTTGCAGGTGTGCACATAACTCCTCTTTTCAGTTAGTGCTTTGATGTCTCATTTTCTGCTCGTTGCTTTCTAGCTAGGAATACAAAGCCCCCTTTTAGACGAGTACCTGGTGGCACCCTCATGGTTCTTTGTAGATAAAACAAGCCATTGTACCCAAACTATCATCAATGGCTTCACTTTGCTTTTCATGTTCTTGACTCCATTATTGCTGTGTCTGCAATATCTGTAGCTTTAATGCACCGCTCCACAAAAGGTACCTTGTGGAAATGCAACATCGAAACCGGTGTCCCCATTCATTCATTCATAAACAATGGGACGTGAATGATGTAATTGCAAACCGTAGACAGCTCCATAATTCCCCATGGAGGCTAATAACAGCGATCCATTCTGCAGGCTGGAAATGGAATATTTTATGTAATGCAGTTCAATGTATTTAGGGGGAAGACTAATGGTGATCACCGGCAGGGAGTGAGTCATGTTCTGCGGTGTTTATGAATGTCTTTCATTCTTTCGCTGTTTTCTGAATGTTCACGAAGTTGGCTTGAAATACAGACCCTTCAATTGCATAAGCTGTCCTCCGAGGCCATGTGGCTCGAACCGCAGATTTCTGCTGACATATCCAAATTAAATTGCATGTTCCAAGTGACGTAGATGCACTTTTTGTGTATGCTTTGTACAATAATAATAGAGGATGCATCACTGTGTGTGTGTGTGTATATATATATATATATATATATTTTCATCTCACTCTCTAGATATAGAGTGAGAAAATACACACACACACACACACACACACACACACACACACACACACACGGGTAAGCCGTATTAGTCCAGTAATATATACACATATGCTATATAGCTATACTATATTAATCAAGCATATGTGTTAGTGTGTATATATGTATTGAGATAATAAATAAATATATATTCTCATACGTATGCATGAATATACTTTTTTTTTGGGTGGTGATTTTTGTGTAAGCCATCTTATATCTGTGGTCCAACAGCGCGCATATTCGCTGCAAGGTGAACGCGCAAAGACTACAACTGGCCATTCATACATCTGGCTCCATTGTGGCCCATAAACAGTACAATATGTTTTAAATGACAACCACACCACACATGCATCCAGACCTAATTCTTTGTTGGCGTTTAGGAGCACACACATATGCGCCGGTCATGTGGTCCATATTAAAAATAGGACGCAGTTCACAATATAGCCGACTGCAGTCACTGTGCCGCTAGTACCGTGCACAGTATATGGGCAGATGTACCGGCTTTTTTTTAATGAACGGCCATGCCGGTGTCTGAAGTACCGTAATACATAGCAGCTAATTAAAAATTCCAGATGAATGCGGTCAGACCACCGAAAGAGTGCTGATGGTCTGCGAAGGGTTCCAACACTTTATATTTGCTTTGATGATATGTCTGTCTTTGGTGCCTGAACTTGAAGCACACGTGAGGCTTCCCTCTGTGCTGACTTTACTCAATCCTTTGTTTCTGACGTTCCTGTTTTTTTGTTACCTCTTTTTTTAAGGTTTTTGACATTCGCTGCTATCAGGAGTCGCTAGCTCCCTGTTTTTGTCTACCTATACACAGCAACATTAACCAAATAAGTGAAATATTTCTCGGAGAGGCTAAAGCCTACGTGTTCTTTGAGAAAAGCCATGGAGACATGCATTCTTTTGTTCGTACCTGTAAAAAGCTCAAAGAGGAAGAAGCAGCCAGACTGTTCTATCAGATCGTGTCGGCGGTGGCGCACTGTCACGATGGCGGGGTGGTACTGAGAGACCTGAAACTTAGGAAATTTGTCTTCAATGATGAAGAAAGGTAAGGCTGGTAGACTGCTTTTTTTTCTTTATATATATATTTTCTTTTATTTTTTGGGGGGGTCTTTTTATATTTGTTTTTTTCTATCCTATTTTTATATGTGAATTTTTTTTTCTTTTTTCTTTTTTTTCTTTCATAGTGGTTTTATTTTATTAAATTTTTTTTTCTTTTTTAGATTTGTGGTTTTTTGTTTTTCTTAACAAATGCAAAAAAAGTAAAATGGTAATTTTAATTGTATTTTTTAACCAGACGCTGATGAGGCCATTCTGTCTCTGATACAGCTTGCAGTATATTTTACTATATGTTGTTTAGAACATAATCTGTCACTCTAAAAGCTCACCGAAATAATTTTTGTGAATAGCAAATGTTGGTGTATTGATTCTTTCACAATCCAGTCAGTAAGTAAGCGGATATGATTTTAGATCTATCCGGGGAAGCAATTGGAGGTCTATTTATACATTTGCCAAGTCTATTCACCCAGCTAAACTGCAGGATTCATTTGTTTTGTGCGAGTTAATCAGATGTTGTGAGATTAGGGCAAAAAGGAACTTTCTTAGTGTAATTTCTCTTCTGGTTGAATGTTCAATAGGTTCATTCATAAAGAATAAAGTCAATGGGAGAAATTCTGCATTATGGCCACTAGATGGAGCTGAGGATCATAGGAAATGCATCTTAGTAACAAAATGCTATATGACAGTTCTAAGAGAATGAGCATATAACTGTAACCATTGATGTCCCTGTATTAGCAATTGTTACATTCGTATTCTCATTTCAGCTCGTTACTAACATATATTTATTTCCTATGATCCTTCGCTTTTATTTTGTGGCCATAATGGGGCACTTTCCCCATTCACCTTGTTCTTACAAGAGAAATCTTAAGTCCTCTTTTGGGTCACAGCACATTTACAGATATCCTCCTGTGACCAAAGTCTGTATCTAGGGGGCTACTGTCCAAGATATGCCGACAGTGCAGAGCCACACTACAGCTGGGAAAAATCCCGACAATATTGTTGGCACCCACCCCTCTGCCTGATTGACAGCTGGCTCTCCCTCTCTAGAGCCAGAGCCGGATGTGCCCGCCCCTCCTCTCTGTCCCTCCAATCAGCACGGGAGCACTCCCCTGTGGGGAGTGATGACTGGGGGTCACTGCTCTCTGCAGGGAGAAGACCATGAGCTGAGTGATCAGCGGTTTGTGACCACTCTGCTCTCGCTCTATAGACAGCTGCAGTGTCTCAAGCCGTCTCTAAGTATTTGGAAGAATACATTTTATTCTCCTAATACTTCTCCTTTAATAAATAAACCTATTGATGATATTACACTAAGAACATTATTTTTTTTTTTTTTGCCCCATTCTCACAACAGCTGGGTAACTCCCATAGAACGGATGTACCTGCAGTTTCACTGGATGAGTCGGCTATGTGAATTTTTTTTGTTTTAATTCCTAATAGACCCCTAAATCATTATAAGCTGACAGGTACAGAATGATGGTCGACTTATTTCTGATCAAATTGTAGGGTGCAGTAGTCAATAGTATCCAGTCAGTCCATTTTTTTCACTGTTCTGTCTGTTTTAATCAATCTGGTTGTAATGGGCTTCAGTATCTACATTACTGGTGCTCCTACCACCACCTTGGTAAATTTACAAACCTTTGTTGGCAAATGGGCAATAATGGGACCTTTCTTGTATGATGTAAATGAGTTCCTGTGGATGGCTGGCAGTGTAGTCAATCTGTTTGGAGAGTTTTAAGCTTCATATACTGTGGTTGCAACAAGACATGTAGACTTGTATACAGGCCTGCTTCAGACACCACCTCAGCAGGAGCCATTCCAACTCATAAGAGATTTGATCATCTAACGGAGTTAGTTGGGAGAAATGGGTGATCCCGGCAGGTGTTGGATACCTCCTATTTTCTGTCAAGGTTAAACTGAGGCTTTAACCACTCAGACAATCTCCAGGAAAAAGCAACTGGGGCTACCCTTGCACTACAAGGGTTTGTTAATATCTAGGGACCTGTGTTGGACTTTTTTTACTTACCTGGTCCCTGCTCCCACTGTCTTGTGCAGCCCCCTTCCCCAGGCTCTGGCATTTGGAGGCCTGCTGAAGTGATTGTCTAAAGCACTGCCCATGTCCCTGCATTATACACGAGGACACTGAGTTTCAGTCAAGCAGCTAGAGGGGGAAGGAGAAGAGTATTGACTGCCGGGGCTGCAGAAATCGGGTAAGTAAAAGTCCTTTACATGGTCCACTAGGCATTAATGAGCAGTAAACCTTTGCGGTATGGGTTTTTTATTCTTGGAAATAGGCTTTACTCATTGGACATTAAAGACTGTGTCCAGCAGGCATATCCTATGTGTATCCCTGTATTGTGGGTTCGCGGGTGAACGGTGTTCATTGACAAATCCAGTCAATGCAGGGGGGATGTAAATACCATCTCAGTTGTGCAGGGAAGGAATGCAGTGTGCTAAACTCAAACTCAAATACAGGTTTTGAATAGCTGAAATGAATTTAGTCATATAGGATACAGGATAAGGCTGCCAGTTAATCTAATTATACACACACCCTGTGGGTCAAGAATACAGCTTTCATGTGAGGGACTGAGCATACCACGTCAAGATGTTTCATTTTTATGATGTCCAACAACAGAATATTTCCTCTGTTAATTTTGGCATGGCAGGCACCCCCTAATTGATTGTCCCTACTGAAGTAATGACGTAGGGTTTATTATTTCATGGTCCTCTATAGCTCTGCAGAATTTGTCTTGTCCCAAAGAACAGGGGGTGAACAATGGGTCTGGGTGCATGTATGAGCTATGAAATGACTGTTCCTCCTTCTGATATTTGGAGTGGTGGTGAAGCTTTTTTTTTTTTACGAATGAAGTTCATATGCACCTTAGATGAAAATAAATGTTTTTCATTGCAGAAGAGACATGCTATGTGTATTTTTGTCTCTGCCACTTGGATACTGAGGTAAGAGTCCTCAATTGTGGCATGCAAGGGAAGTATAATATGTTTATACAAATCAAGAATACTTGGGTTTATACTGGGATTCCAATGTCAGATCAGGGGGTTTATTATTCGAAGTTGCAACTAAGGGGTGAGCTCAAATATCCATACAGAGAATTTTTGGTTTTCATTCAACCAGACTTTGTACATAGACTTGGCCTATGAACGTTGAGGTACTCGGCGTTGGTCTTTCTCAACCACGTGCCATGGCACACTGGTGTGCGTCCTGGCCTCCTCAGGGGTGCCTCAAAATGTTGTGGTAGTGAAGGGGGCTCCTGATGTAAAAGGTAGTGGGACTGTGAAGTGGAGAGTGAAGGGGGGCCACTGAAACAAAGGGGGAAACGGATGAAGGGGAGAAATTTTTTTTTTTTTTTTGCGTGAGGTCCCTATGAAATTTATGACATTTTAGACTGGCGTGCCTCAAGATTTTGCTTTTAAAGGTTGAGAAACACTGCTTTATATTCAACACTGCACATGTATTGATGAAGAATGACTGACCTTTTATTGTAAAACTATACACAGAAGTAAGATTTTAAAGCATCGACAATCACTAAATTTACATAATCAAAAAAGAGTACCATTATTTAGTAGAGCCACCAGCACGAAAAAACACTACGGGGAAAATGGGAGCTGGGAGTGTAGGGAAGATGGGGAGAGGTCTTTGTTCTTTGTAATCTATTAAATTACGTTGACAGTGCTGACACCATGTGCCTAGGAATTTAGACCTGTGTTGCCATGTCAAAGAAAAAGGTAGCAGCATACCATTTCTGGCACATCAACAGTTATTGTTGTTCTGTACTTGCACTGGTTTTTAAAGGGATAAAACGGGAAATGTGCATGTATTCAGAGATGTACCATTTAAAAAAAAACATTTTTTAAATCTTGACAAATGTTCTTGTATCTATCTAACATGTCGTAAATGGCCCATAGTTGACCTTTTAGTGACATATTGCTGATGGCTTTAGTTACTGACCTCTTTAGATAACTAAACCTTGAGTATACACAGAGCAAATTGTGGTCGATTCTTAATGAACGGGACGAAATACGCTCAGTGGGTGGATCTATCTGCTGACTGCTGGCCAACATACATTGATTGAGAAATTGAAGGAGCCAGTTGAAAAATTGTTACACTGCATCCAATCAGATGGGTCAACTATTAATATGCAGTAGCCACGATGGGAGTTTCTTTAATCCTGATGCTTTAGTGTGTATAAGGCATATGTTAGATTTAAAATCTATCAATTGGAAGATTGGTTAAGTGCCCAATGTGGACTCATTGCTTTATCTTAGGCAGAGTGACATCTTTCAACTTAGTTTTATTTCAGTCAAAGGCTATGAGCTTCTATAGTAGATTGCTTGCTGAGTCAGTCTAGAGTGAGTCATGGCAAATAAGTAAACTTTGCACGTTGGCGATGGTAATCTGGTAATTCTATCTAGGAAACTGTTTTGCATGCTGCTGCCTGGACTTGCTCTTTAATCTTAGCAGCTACAAGGCCTGCGGTTGTAGAAACATGAATGGAAGAGTGCCTTGCCCGCTTGGGGAAGGTGGCTAACCTCTTAGCATTGTTCTATATGGAATGTTCACTTAATAAGTGTTGGTGGATGTCATTGTGTCAAGCAGTGTTTCCTGCTATACTCACTCAGTGTGAAGCCCAGTGCAGTGCAGATCTGAAAGTCCTGTGGATTACTTCTGCTTAACAATGCCTTTCCTGTGTCATTTTATGGCAGTCAGCTGATTTACTTGTGGTATTGCTAACCTTTCTGACCCCACTCAAATTCAATAGCATACAAACAGGGCTCAGGGAAATTGTTAATCAGCTTTAGCAAAGAATACAATGTAATCTGGGTTACATAAAAAAATGATGACGTGTTTAGTGAGTAGGGCATTCTGTGCAGTATATTTATGATTTTGTGCTTGAAATGAGTTGGGGATACTTTGGTGTTTATGCATCGGTCCTGCCTGTATACAGCTTTACAAATAAATTTGTCTTTGACAATGAGTGGGTGGCCGTCAAGTTTTTTCTTTCCCCTGTGAGAACTTCATTTGTTTTAACTGGAGACGAGATTATGCTCTTGCCTGAAGACATCTCGGTTTGGTCCAGCGGACGTCCTTCTGATCAGTCTAGGGCAGGGGTGGACAAATTATTATGGAATTCAGGAGCCAGTCTGTCCAATCCGGAAGCCAGCAGGAATTTTTTGGAGCCAGCTCAATTGACCACAACTAGAAGACACCTCAGATGTTAGGCGCCAGATGTAATTTTTGAGGTGCATTGGCTATCTGGCTCCCTAAATGGGATCCCAGGTCTGGTCTAGAGGTATTGCATTGTATCCCTTGCAGGCAAATTCAGAGTTCACAAAATTTAAACAATCTAAAGTTCAACTCCGGTGAAATCCCAAATGCTCATTTGGCTAGGGGAGAAAGCATAAGAAGAAATATTTGCCTTATTCACTGTTCCCTTGGCAGTCGGCACTCTCTTCTGCTGTCCGACGCTCTTGAATGCTGGCTGGTCCTGCATTTATCATGATGTCAGAGAGCTGTGACCAGCCAGCCAGTGACATAAAGCAAGAGGGGGTAATCTAAAAGGAGCACCTGTCCTGGTGACAAATGTCTAAGAAGGCATTTTGACTGCACAACAGGAAGTGAAGGGAAATCTCCTCAATTGGACACACACGGCAAAAAAGAAGCTGAAAGGAGTTCGAATTATTCCCCATTATATCCAAAATGCATCCAAAGTTGGCTATAGATGTTTTAGCATGTGCTATGTAGACAATGCAAGATTCCCTGCCAGGTGTGCCTGTTGCAGCTTGCAGATTTGGTAAAGCAACTTAGAGTGTATTTTAACAAAAAACTAATATACTGTTAGGTCCCAAATGGGGAGATTTTCTATCACATCCTTTCCTTGTGATGCCCTGTGCGTGCAACCAATCCTCTTCCAGGGTTATTGCTAGTTGTACCTTCGCGTCCCTGTAACCCATGTAGTCCTATTTCTTGTTCTAATGTCACAAAAGTAAAGCTCGAGGTGAAATCTCACCTGTGGAGTCAAAGTAAGCACTAAAAAATGGACAGAAGTTTGAACTCTTTCTAACACTTTCCAAATCTAAGAAAAATGGTGTTGGCTGGAGTTGATCAACTGGTGAATGTAGAGTCTGAGTCTATCTCCAACATTGCATTATTATAATTGCCACATAATACACAGGAAGGACAGTTCCTATCGATTTGGGGACCATGTTTTTTTTCTGATTTAGATGTACACAGGACTTAATGAAAAGTGGCCATGCGCACGTCCTAATTTAAATTGGTGTAAACTGGTATACAGCATAGGATTTTTCTGGAATTGCATTGTTATAAGATCGGTTTAGTTGCAAGACACAGCAAAGTTATTCCATTAAGGGTCAGCTGAAATTCACCAGGGGTAGTCCGAGCTTAGGAGAGTGGTATGTTCTTTCCTACTGGCCCTGTAAACCCCCTCTTTAGTTGGAGTAAGGACATAGAAACTCCAGGTACTGTTCCCAGTGGAAATTGATCCCAGTCGGCCAGCACTGTGTGGAAGGAGTTCTGTGGAAGGAGTTCTAACAATTCATCCATTGCGCTTTCCTTGTCCCACGAGAGAGTCTGTCAGTTGCATGAAACCCTTGCCTTGGTTAGGATGTTGCATAAGCTGATTGAAGTACATTTTGCTGAGCCTACAATTACACATATTGAGACAGCAGTCCAAACTGCAATGTGTCATGTACGAATAAACAAGCATTGTGCTGGGGAAAGGCCATTGGCAGGGAATGAAGGATATGATGGCACCTGCCACATCAGCACATTCCTATATGAGCAATGTTTAAAATTGACCATTACTCAGCATTCTGTTTTGTATGCTTTGCTCATCATAGCAAGCATTCTCCACACTTCCCTTCTGGCCTTTAATTTAGGATTGCACACAAGTCTCAACTGTTCTTGTATTGTTAAGAGAAGAATCTCTAGTTTTGTATACTTGGTTGGGATGGTGACAGCTGTGGTGGTAAGAGCAGGTAGACTGAGGTGGTGAAAAGTGCATTGGGGGTCTGAATGGGGGGAGTA
>NW_017307631.1:22592-39760 GCF_000935625.1 Nanorana parkeri
GATCCCCATGCATGTGCAGTATGGTATCTAATGCTTGTTTTGGGTTTTTCTATGTACGTTAGACCTTTTTACATTTATAGTAGTTATTGTTAGAAGTAAATGTATGTATACTTGGGATCATGAAGTAAACCAGAACAATTAAGTGCATAATTAAAGCCGGCACATTGTGCAGGCAGGATGCAAATCCATAACGTGACGTCATTAAGCTACTTTTCAGTAACCCACACTAGGGCCTGTTTTGGTTGGAAGTTGATTACTTCTTTATGCCAAAAAGGGGTTTCCAAGTGCTATTTGAAAATGGTGTCTGGTACGGCTGCTTCTGGAGCCTTGGGGTAATGGAATGCCACTTGATAACTCTAATCTCCTTGGCCCATGTAGGAGCCAATCAAATGGTGACCATACCAAGTCTGCCTTTAACATAACTTGCTGTGCCTACCAGGCAAGGACCGGGTGGTGCAGGACTTCCCAGGGGGGTCAGTGATAAGTACTTGCCACCCTGTTGATTGCACACGGATTTTCCAAATTGTTGGAAACCTGCGTAAGCAGTCATTGAATAGGAAGGAAGGAAGAACCCGAAAGGCACATGCTGACCAAGTGTTGTGGCAGGGCTGGACAAATTCCAGGAGCTAGGAAGCCAATGTTCCTTAAAAATTACAGTTGACGCGTAACTTTTAAGTTTCTCTCTCTAGTTATTGTCAATGAGGCTTTCTTCTAAAAAAAATAAAAAAAAAACCTTCTGCCTTATGTCTTATGCCTTATGGCATATTGCAGTAGGTCATGACATTCTCAATGAGATGTCTGTCTGTATATAGTTGGGATTTGCCTGCTGGTTAGTTTTGTATTGACAGAAGAAAACGGCAATATGTGGCGCAAGCATACAGACCTGGGAAGAACATACAAATGGGTAAACCTTGAATCTGCATAGGCTGTAGATGTATATTGGAGCCCACAGACATGGACCTCTTAGGTACTGTAAACTCCCAGTTATCCGGCACCCACGGGGAGTTTCCGCTTGCTTGAGAGTTAATAGTAACTTTCAAGCAACCGCCCCGAAGGTGGAAAGTTCTCTGGTCTGCTTCTCTGCTGTGTGCGGGTGCAATAGCCAGCACTGCTATTGGCTATTGCAATTTGAAATGGCTAATAGCAAGCATAGCTATTGCTTACAGATTTAAAGGATTATGTTAACGCTAAATACATTTTACTTGCTACCAAAATGTTTGTGTCCACATGTCTATCAAACAACCTGCAAACAAAATTGATGACCTGTTTTTTTTTTTGTGCTGGTTGTTTGAGTGTGCCAGTTGCTTGAATGATAGAAAATGGGCAGTTTACTGTACATGGTGGTTCACATTCTTGGTCCAAAAATGAAAAACTAAAAAAAAACAACCTGGGGCTTGCTACAGTGCAGTAGTTATTCCATTCACTAAACGTGGAAATAACAGTTCAAACTGTGCAATGTATTATTTACAATCTACCCTTCCCTCAGGTGCTCCTAAACATGCAGACTTCATATAACGTCCTAGTGGGGACTGCTCCCATGACCTGGCACAGCAAGTGCTTCCCACATAGCTACTGTGCAGACATAGAAGATATAATTCTCATTTACAGTTTCCTTTTATCATTAACTGTTTTCTGCGTGTCGAGAGACCTCTTCCATATATGTATCCAGTTTTTATCTTTTTAGATTTGTCTTATGTTATAAAACATTCCTCCCTTGTCTTTGACTCGTTCAAAAGCTACATCTGGCTAAGACGTTACCAGGTCTTCCGAGATGAAACTGAATGCAAAATGTTTTCCATTAGCACTGAGGGGAAACCACAGAAGTACAGCAGTAATTCTTGGAGACTGAAACTACGTCTTCGTCTCCTTGGAAACAGGCAGGGAAATCCGTTAATAATTCTCCTCAGATTTCTCATCAAGATGCCCCCCTCGATTCCATGTTTTTCTCACAGCACTCTATTTACGTGAAAATCCTGCCTAGGTGCTATTGGGATACGTTTTCAATCTATTCATGTTCGCTAAAGCCATGTTAATTAGTTACCGAACCTGGAGCACAAATTACGATTAAGCTTAAAGTGTGGTCTTGTGGAAATGGCAATTTACAGAAAAAGGTGTTGATGAAATAGTTTCCTAAAGAATTTAATTGATCTGCTTGTTTTTGTTGCTGTACAGACAAGTAAAGAGTGTTGAATGCCATGATTGAATGCCCCTATCAAAGTAGCTTTTGTCTTGCTTGGGGTTCCCTGTCTGTTCCCATGGCGACAACGATGCATTTCCTGTTTCTGAGGGCCATGGCTGCCTCTGATTTAGGCTTCTGTGGTTTCATTCACCACTAATGGGAAAGCATTCACAGGCTCAATTGCTTCCTCTTTTTGACAAGCTTCATGACTTGAGAGAAACAGAATCTAATAAAGCTGGCCAAGTATTGATCCTTGATATGTGTTACAGTATGATGTTACAGATGTTTTACCCCTTTATGACCAGGCTATTGCAACATAATCAGCAAGTTAATTGAGGAAATGTCTACCCTTATTATTTTAAAGTAAACCTGTGCCCCCCGCCCCTTTGCCTTTCACCACAACAAGAAAGCATCTATACCAGATGCTTGCATGGATGCTTACATGTCGGCTTTGGTCATCTGTACAGAAACTAAATACCCAAAAAATTTGGCTTGCCCTGCTATGCGCAACCAGTGTTTAGAAGTCACCAATTCTGACCTACCTTATTTAGTGAGTAAGCAATGGGTCAATATATGGTCAATATATGGGAGGAGGGAGAAGAGCTGAGCTGTCGGGGCACTTTGCTGTTAAAGGAGCAAAACTAGCATGGTGACATTTGTAGATGGCAGTTTACATTTAGCAGAACTAGACCCACTTTTAGCAGAACTAGATCCACCAATTTTAATGGTCTCCCAAAACAGTTACTGTTAAGGTTGCCAATGGCTCTCAACCCACCTTTCCAGCCCTCAAATGGCTGATGTCCTAGGTGATCATGTGCAGCACCATGGCAACTGCGATCCAAGTAGAGGCTAAGATGGCATCTTCCTTGGCTGTAAATGATATAATGTTGTAGTTCTGCTTCCAAGCTGAATTCTTAGAACTACACGAGAACTAACCCTCCGAATGCAAAGATTAAATGCTTGTTAGATCTAGGGGTAGAGTAAGGTGTACTACTTACCCTATCCCTGACTCTGGTAGGCTTCAGGTGCTCTCCTCAGTTCCCTGACGCTCTGCGTTGTGAACGAGCCCTCACTGTCCTTGCGTACAATGCAGGGCTATAGGGCACACATTGTATGTCATGACATCCTTAAAGAAGAGACTTTGGGGCACAGATTGTATAACACCTTATTCTTCTACCCATAGACTTTACAAACATTTAACCCTTGCAGTGTGGAGGGTGTGGAAACTAGTTTTCATGTGAATGTAACTCTAAGATAGAAAGAAGATAAAGTTCAAAATTGCCACCCGCTCTAGCCAGTGCAGTGCATTTTGTGGCTGTTTTACAGCCCTCACCATGGCGCTGTTAATAGGGTACGTAGTTGATTGGATATTAAAATGCATGCTGTCAGATGCGCCAAATGGAGTTGTTGGCCATGTGTAAGGTTGTGTGTCTTTTTACTGACTTTAAATAGGTTGATATCAACATCTGCAGACTCTAGGATACCTCTTATGTCCTTGCCTACCTCCCACACTGTTGCATCCTTATGACTAACACATAAAACACAAAGAGGAAGGAGTGTTGCAGAGTCGGTCCCCTGTACATTCAAGTGGACCTATCATTAAAACTCACCCTTCGCATAAATCGACAGGGCACATATAAGCCACTCCAATAGCGTTTTATGCAGTGGGACAAAGCAAACCTCTTGTCTAGCGTGAATATAACATTTCTGTTTCATCACTCCAGCCTAAGCAAAATTGACTCTGGCTGCCAGTTCTTCTTGCAGAGAATCTGCTGTTTAATCTGCATTTAGATGACATCAAAAAAGCTGACCCCATTTACATGGATAATTAAAACTATACATAGAAACAAGGCCTCTTGCATATTAAAGTGGATCTAAACTGGTGTGTTTAAAAAAAAAAAAACGGTGGCAGACAGGCATTTAATGACCAAACCAACTCAATAGAGACTCCAGCCTGCATGTGACCATAGCCGACTTGGTGATTACATGATCTAGAAAGCATTCTGGTTCCTGATCTTAAGTGAGGACTTAAGCTGTAGGTGACTGTCAAGACTAAGATCTACTAACCATGCAGTCAGCTTATGGCTCTCAGTCCTGACTGTGGATAGGGTTAGTAAGCACACTTTTTTTTTTTTTTTTTTAAGAAATTGGAGCTTGCATATGATACAAAAAAATGTAACTTTGGAGTAGGTTAGCCAGTTAATCCTACTAGGGCATTCATGTAATTGTGGGGTTATCCTGCTGGTGGGTAGTAGTAGTAGTATTGATTTAGGGATGCACCGATACCAGTTTTTCTGTATCGAGTACAAGTACCGATTTTTTTTTATTTTTTCGTTCGCCATTTGCCAATACCGAGTACCGGTGCATTGTGCCCCGATTATCAGGAAGTAGGGCGGCAGACCGTGACCCATCATCGGGCATCTTTATTGCCTGTGAAGGCGGTGTTCTAGTGAAATCAGGAAGTCAGGCAACGAGCCATGAGGCGTTGTCCGGCTTTCTGATCAGTCAGGAAACCAGGCTGCTTAGCAAATCAGGAAGCTGGGCAGCATGCATTGACCTGCCTCCCAGCTTCTTGATTGGCTAGGAAGCCGGCTTCACTTGTTCTTAGGCAGCCTGGCTTCCTGACCAAGCAGGGAGGCGGGTCATGACTTGCCGCCCGGGTTCCTGATTGGTCAGGAAGCCAGGCTGCCTAGGAACAAGTGAAGCCGGTTTATAGGCCAATCAGGAAGCTGGGAGGTACGTCATAATCCCACCACCCGGCTTCCTGATTGGAAAGGAAGATCTCCCTCTGACTGGAAGTTTCGGTATCGGGAGAGTATTGATGGTAATGTTATCAATAAAAATATTAATTCGGCCTGTTTTTGGATGGAGGATTTGTTCCTTCTAAAATTGTCTTATTTTGTATATTTGCTTGTAATTCATATATAATCTGAATCTGTTTTTTATTTGCCCTTATCCTAGGACTAAAGTCAAGTTGGAAAGCTTGGAAGATGCTTATGTTCTGTCGGGATTGGATGATTCTCTATCAGACAAGCATGGTTGCCCAGCCTACGTTAGTCCAGAAATCCTGAACACCAATGGCAGCTACTCTGGCAAGGCGGCTGACGTATGGAGTCTAGGCGTAATGCTCTACACCATGTTGGTTGGACGATACCCATTTCATGACATTGAACCTAGCTCCCTGTTCAGTAAAATCCGTCGCGGCCAGTTTAACATTCCAGAGACCTTGTCGCCCAAGGCAAAATGCCTCATACGTAGCATTCTTCGACGGGATCCGTCAGAACGGCTTACATCTCAAGAAATTCTGGACCATCCCTGGTTTTCCACAGATTTCAATGCATTGAATTCAGGATATGGTGCTAAGGAAGTTTCAGATCAATTGGTGCCTGATGTCAATATGGATGAGGAAACGGACCCCTTTTTTAATTGAGCACAAAACTTTCCTTTTTTTTTCGGTACTTGAGCTGAACATGTCCACATGAAGGAGTCCTTCCGGACTATAGTATTTGAAATCCGTATTGTTCCAGGACGGTCACTTTGAAATATGCTGCTCTGGGCTCCTTGATTTTTGAGAAGACGGTTCTGCAAGGAACTCTTCTACAGATGTAGCATTAAGGCTGCTATACAGTTAATCTAGTTTTTGTTTTTCCTTTTTTTTTTTTTTCTTCTTTTTGGAAAAATTAAGCATGGATCAGTTGTAGCTTCACCCTCTATGGAGCCAAGGAGACTGCACAAGCCAATTCCAGTTCAGCTACCAAAAGCCAATCCCAGTGCAGCTTTTTCACTCCTAGTAATACAGTTTTTTTTTTTTTTCTCAATGTTTTGCCATGCACTTCCTGGCATCGCACTGTTAGTTTTTCTCGTGCCATTGTTCAGGGAAGGTACAATTGGCTATTACTTTTTTATACCTGTGCCAAAGCGGTACAGCACGCTATAGAAAAGTAAAACTTAGTTGGCTGCACTGACATTTAAAGTAGGTGCTAACGTTTAGAATGACTTATTTTTTTGTTAAGTTTCCCCAATTTTTAAAAACTTCTTCTTGTGTCTAATTACAAACTACTTAATATTCTTTTCAGGAAATGACTTTGTTCCCTTAAGGGGAAGCCATTCATTTAACAAGCTGTTTGTCTTCTTTTTCCATAAGCTATGAGAAGCTGTTATAATGTATACTTCCATATGCATTATTTTTGCAGTGCTAACACGAGAAGAATATTCCCTTTGGTATAGATAAAACAGGGTTTTGATCGACTGGTTTCCATATTGACCATCTTGCACTTATAGCCGGGATCATATGACTAAAAGCTATATAGCCATTGTAAAGGATGTTCTCCCTATTATTTTTTTATTTTTTTTTTGGTTTAAACATTTTTGCTTTCTGTTTCCTTTATCCCCCCCCCCCCCCTTCTTTTGTTGCTTTTTTATTTTTTTATTTCTTGTACCTTTTTAAAAAAAATGTTTTTTTTTTTTTTCCTTACTATTTTTTAGAATTCCCTTTTCATTTGTATTCCTCCTTTTTGAAAGAATTTGTCACATTTCTTTTAACATTTCATGGGAAATCATTTTTATAAGCTCATAACTACCCTTTAGCCCCTGCACGGACATGCATTAAAAGTGCACCTTTTTGTATTGTCAAATTATTTATTTTCATGAAAATGTCACAGTTGTGATGTATTAAGCCAGTACTTCAATTAAATTACGGGTTGACTTACAATGACATATTACATGCTGTGCTTTAACACTTCCTTTTTTTTGTGTGTTTTTTCTTTTTGGCACTTCTGTATTTTAAATTGTTTTTTATATAGCTTGTAATAATTCAAAACTGGCATTTCTTCCCACCCTTACCACCTCTCTCTTGCTATATAATGAAATATAAGCATAAATATTTGTGTTTTATCCCGTACCTCAGTTGTTCTGATTAAACTGCTTGTATCTGTTTTGTGAAATGGTTCAAGTTTTTTGGGTAGGTACATGTAGACTCTGTAAGTATGTAATTGTTACTTGAATTTGTGCTTAACTGTAGTATGTGGCATGTACGTACAGCTACTTGGCATTTGAATTCTGGGACACTGTTTGCCTGCCCTGTGGGAAGACTTTTTATTTAATTGTTTTATTTCCTGTTTAAGGATTTATTTTTTTCCCAGCTATAAAATACAAAACAAAACTGGCTGACCTTGGTTCTATTTTGGTACTTTTAGTAAAAGGTGGAGTGCTGTTAAACACTCGATGTTGCTGTGTTAGAAGGACTTAATTTTTTTCCCTATTCTGTTCCCTAAATGCCCACGATATTTTTATTATGAGCCCCCTCGCCTTTCTAATACCTTATACGAAGAACGACTGGTGATAAAATGCATGGTGGGGTATTATTGCCTCTGGTGCTTTGAATGTTATGTATTTGGTTTATTGTTTTTTGTCCTAATCTCTTCAATAAATTGTGCATATTTAACTAAAAGCCATTTTTTTTTGTCTATTGACTTTGAGTTTTAATAAAACGTTAAAAGATTTAGGTGCACTGCATACCACATTGATCCGTGTTTTAGCAGCTTGTAATTAATTAATTACAGGTCATCCTTTGTGTTTCCTTATAGTGGTATTAAAGTCAAAATGTTTCTAAGCTATTTCAGATGCTGATGGAATCACTTACAATGGATGCTGCTCCTTGATGTATCAACATTTTAGTTTTCTGCTGAATCAGCTGGTCCCCTGAGCACTGGACCTGATATCCTGTTTTAGGGTGTCTGTGAAAGATCTCATTCATCCGGGTCATAGTATATCTGTAAAAAATAAATCAAGGCAACTGGATTTGCTGTATTTTTCTTGAAGACATTTCGCTGGTCATCCGACCTAGCTTTCTTAAAAGAGAAGTAGGGGTAATCTTTTTATCCCATAGTACTCTTTAGGGTCACGGGAGGACATATACTAACCTCCTCCCATGACCCAAAGCTCAGTATATAGCGAGCTACAGCTCATTATATACTGAGAGCGCCGCAGCCAGGACGGATCCTGATACTGTTGAGATCCATGCAGTTGGCTGATTGACAGTGGGCTCTGCCTAACTAGAGGCAGAGCCAGCTGTGCCCTCCCCATCCGTTCCAGTCAGCGCTGGAGGAGCGGAGTGGTGACTGACAGTCGCCGCTCTCTGCAGGGAGATCGTAAAGTGAGCGACGGTATGTGTTCGCTCACTTTCCGATCTATAGAGCTGACGTGCGACAGTTTCATTGTCACACATTGGCTCTAACTATAAGGATGAGTGGAAATCACTCCCCTCATAGTTCTCCTTTAATTCTAAATTGAGAAAGTTAGTTGGATGACCATCTTCAAGAAAAATACAGCACATTTTTTTACAGAGATACTGTTTTATGGCTAGTTCACACCAGCCCCAGTGTGTTCCGGCCCGAGTGGTGCCGGAACGCACTGGATAGCATTCTGGCCAGCTCACGTTGTTTTGGGGCGGGAGGGGGCGTAGCGCTGCATTATGGTGAATGGCACTGCAGCCACGACCTCCGGCCGCAGTGTGATTGCCCGCATCAGTGCCTGCGTTTCGGTCTGGTGCAGTCAGAAAAATTAGTGCATGCAGCATTTTTTCTGACTGGAACACAGGTACGCGTTCTGGTGCGGACGATCGCACTGTGGCTGGAGGGCATGGCTGCGGTGCCATTGACTTCAATGCACACAACACCCCAAAACAAAGTGGGTGGCCGGAATGTGATCCAGTGCATTCTGGCACAAAACAGGGTGGAACGCACTGGGGCTGGTGTGAACTAGCCCTCAGGGTCCCTCTTTTTCCCTTACATCGTCCTATGGAGACACCCTTGTGTGTTCTAGTAAGCTGTGTGTCTCCGCAAACAGACACAGCAGTGCAAGCCATTCACTCCGTAATCAGAAAAATGTGTTTTAGCACAGAAGGTTAAAACGAAGTGCAGCTAGTAAACAGGGTCGGAGGGTCAAAATGAAGTACAAAACAGTAGTTTATTAATTAAAACAGTTGTCTAGTAGTTAACCAAATGCACCATTAGAACCAACAAACCCCACACTGGGGGTCGTTTGTTTTGAGTCATGAAAGAGTGAAATATACTCTGATATTGGTTGTGGTACTCTGGGTACAATATCCTCTTTTTCCACAAGCCATTCACTCCCCTGGGTCCCCTCTCCTCCCCTTCTACAAGGTGGTAGATGGCCAACTGCTGGAGACTATGCTGTGGTTTTGTGATCTACTACTGCACAGGAAGTTCATGCAAGCCGAGCCAAGAGATGGAGCAGGTTGTTCTAAAACCATGATGATTGTACGTATTTGGGCAAAAGTTTAAAGTAATACTTTGCTGGGCAACATACATTTGTTTGATTTGGATTCACTATTGGGGAAAAAAAAGTTTGGGAGTTTAATACTACTTTATGGACAGTTTTAGGCAGCATGAATTATTGGTTTTTGTTCAGGATCAATTTTATATCTCCAAATAAGATAATGAATAGAGGACTTACAGTATGCATCATCTTTTCTTATGACTCTGATATTGCATTTACATGCATCTCATCTCTGAATTTTCAGCTACTACAGTTTTAAAAATGATGGATCCCGTGTGCTTCCCAGTACAGGACGGCACCCGTGTTCTACATAATCATACTGTATAATTAGGTAGCTTCCACCACATCTGTAGAAGATTTGTATAGACAGTAAGGGGGTTGGCATGTTTGGACACTATCATGCAGTGCCAACACTTTGCCTATCAAATCGATGTAAGATTTGCCCAGGACGTGAAGTTTTAAAATGCTGCTGCAGATTTGTACAACTCTAGATGTTTGCACATCATACCTGCGGCAATGTGACCACCTTCACCCAGTAATCTCTAAGGCCCCGTTCACATATAGCAACTTGTCGCGCGATTTCCGCCACGATATCGTGCATTTTTGTCGCGCGATATCGCGAGAAGTCGCCGGCCAATGCTATTCAATGGAGCTGTCTTAACTCCATGTCGCGGTCGCAAGTCGCTTCTACCGGACCCTTTTCGGCAGATTTTGCTTTTTTCTGTGGAGCCCGACGGAGAAGGTTGCGCTATCGTCGCTGAAGCGTCGCCCCGAAAGTCGCGCTATCCCGGCCGCTGAAAAGGTATGTCGCTATATGTGAACGGGGCCTAAAGTAAAACTATGGCCTCCCATTAAAAACAAAAATATGTGCTGATGGTTTCTTTGTTCCCCTGCACAGTCCCACAGGCACCCATTGAGCCTTGCAGGAAAGTCCATCGAGTGCAGGGGTAGCCGAACTCCGGCCTTCCAGCTGTGGTGGAACTACAAATCCCATGAGGCATTGCAAGATTCTCACAGCCACGACTCCCGGAGAGAGATGCTTCATGGGATTTGTAGTTTCACCACAGCTGGAGGGCCGGCATTTGGCTACCCCTGATCGAATGCATCTTCCTGTGATGAGGGTGGCAATGGTGCTGCACTGTTCCTGAATTCGGAGCAGAGTTTCCACTCTTGTAGGTGGTGTCTGCTAGCACTACACTGTGATGGAAAAATGTTGCAGAGGAACATGGCGATCAGCATTGTTACTGATTATCGAAGCCTGGAGCTTGTCAATCAGCACCTGGCCAAACCTACTCACTGCTTTCTGGATTGACAACACTGCCTCTGTTGCTGAAACTTCCCACTGTGCAGCTGCAGGATTCCACACACATAATTGGATTTGGTACTTTAGAGTGTCATACCGGGGATTTTAGTTTTTCTTTAAAGTTTTTTAGTTCCACTTTCACAGCCAAATTTGGATAACGCCTATTTTATATTTGTTATATGTTCCCAGTCACAGAGCAGAAGCTTAAAAAAAAAAAATGCTTCTTGCAATTTAAATTGCTTTTATTAAATAAGGTTAAATACAACCCATCATAAAAATGCTTAATAGTGTATGACATTACAAAGTGACTTCATGTACATCTTTACAGCAAAATCATCCCCACTGTGGTTTGGGATCCCCAGAACTCCGCTTCACTCAGCTGGAAGGTCTCAAACTTTGGTCCAACTAAAGCTTTACCCCATATTGCAATATGTTCAAACTACTGTTGATTTTACAACTACTATGTAGTAAGAGAGCCAGGAGTAGGCAAAGGCTGGCTCTCCAGTTGTTGTGAAACTATAAACCACATTAGGCATTGCAAGACTCGGAGGGCTAGTTCATATCAGCTCCAGTGCGTTAATAGCACTGCAGCCACACCCTCCAGTTGCAGTGCGATCGCCTGCACCAGAACATGTGGCCTTTGTTTTCCAGTGCGGTCAGAAAAAAATGCTGCATGTACTATTTTTTCTGACTGGACCGGAACGTGGGCACTTATGTGCCACACGTTCTGGGGCAGGTGATTGCAATGCGGCGCCATTGACTTCATTGCACCGCCACACTCCCTCCCACTCCAAAATAAAGTGAGTTAGTCGGGATGCGATCCATTGCGTTCCAGCCAGAATCAGGCCGGAACGCACTGGGGCAGGTGTGAACTAGCCATGAGAGACGCAGGCATGACTCCCAGAGGCAAATACAGGATGGAATTTGTAGTTTCACCACAGATGAAGGGTTGAAGTTTTCCTAACCCTGGCCTAAATGACTGGACCTATGTTTAAATAGGCCCTTAAACGATCTAAACCACACGTGTCAAACTCAAGGCCCAGGCCATTTCCTAGACTTCTACTTTCAGATCTAGGTATTAAGTTATTACTAAAACCAGTGATAATCCAATGCAGAGGCAATTATGATAAAGATTAGATACATTCATACAGGGGGGTATTCGGCAGTCCTGTCCTAGGATAAGACCACTGAGGGGGTCAGTGAGGGGGTCACCACTGAGGAAGCAACAGAATGCTCAGATGTCAACAAGGGTCATTGAAAACAATGGGATTTCTCTTGGAGCGGCTGTGCATGGCAACCGATCAGCTTCTTTCTTTCATTTCCAAATCTTAATTGAACAAACTAAAGAGAGAAGCTGATTGGTTACCATGCACAGCTGCTCCAGATTTTGTCTGCTCCAGTTTTAATAAATTCCCCTCTCTGTGTTAAGGTGGCCATACATCTTGCAACCATCGCACGACTTTCGTTGTTCGATGGTTGTAAGGTGATTTAAAAGTTCATAAGACCTGCCCATCTTGGACAGGCAGATCGTATTTGCGATCATCGCAAGTCCTCCCTGCTGAGGGTAGGACTTACAGATGATTGCAGTGCTGAGTGGGCAGTGTGCGCTTGCGCACCTCGGGCCGTGCGGCTTTTTTCTTGCGATTGCGCTTACAACCCGCCGAAAATCGTATGATTGTATGGTTGCAAAATCGTGCAACCTTACAAGGTATTCATCAAAGTGCTTGTAAAAAAAATGATTATTTATCCTCCACCAAGTCCTTTGGCGTACAAAAAGTATCTTCAATCCACTGTGATCCATAAATGCTTTATTCATAGGGTGAGCCATAAACACTTTATTAACAGGGCTGGATTTCCCGCAAGGCCACTGAGGCCCGGCTAGGGGCAGCACCGGTGTGGAATTCCTATTGGTACGTAGACCTAAATGTACAGCGGTGAAGCTGCTATAAAAAGAACCTGTAACCTCCAAATGCGATCACACAGGGACTTGTTAGCTCCTGTGTGATAGCAATAAAGTTAAGTGGAAAAAAATGTAAATAAAAATTGAGAAATAAAAGTTAAAACATATATAACAAAGTAAAAAAACAAAAAATAAGTGATTTAAAAAATGTCAAACTGGCCCTGCTGCCTGCGCCAGAGAGAGTAAATTTTGCTCTGTTTATTACTGATGTTCCTCCTCTGCCAGATCTCAAACCGGTCAGATAACGATCGCGCCTCTCAACTTTCTCTTATCCAGCAACCTCGGTGCCCTGCGATTCCAAGCTCAAATAGAAATGGTCATCCCTCCCATGGTGTAGTATTTCTCAAAGTTAAATTTATTGAAGAATAAGAACACTTACAAAAGTCTTACACTTAAAACAAATGCAATCACATAAAAGATCCTCCATTTGTACAGGTCACAGCAATCCAATCTCAGGAAACCTGTGTATGCTCCGCCCACCTGACACATTTTGTCACCACAGATGTTTTCCAGAGTGCAGGCCACAAGCAGCAGAACGCTCCAATGTGAACACGGGTCATTGAAAACAATGGGTGTTGCTTAGGAAAAGGAGCTACTGAATGGTCTGGTGTGAAGGGGGACCATTCGCACCCAAGCGTTTTGTAGCTCCTTTCCCAAACAGCAACGATATTTAATGAGGTATCTCATTGTTTTCAATTGACCTTGTTCACATTGGAGCATTCTGTCGCTTGCAGCCTGCCTGTAGGTCTAAAAAGTACATGAGCATTTTTTCTTTCCCATGCAGAATTGCACTTTCCTGACCACCTATAGACCTCTAAGGGGACGTCTAAAGAATGCATCCTGTCACTCCAAATGGCTAGAGTAGGGAAAGAGGAAGTGGGCCTAGTTGTCAACAACTGTAATAGACAATGTCAGCTTGCACATGCTTCATTCGATGAGATAGTGCCTCTGGTATCTGTGACCGTGTCAAACATTATCACCTTTGTGGAGATAAGCAGCTGAATACACTGACATCCATGTGTATTTGGAGAATTTGCAGGGAGGTCATTGTACATGACCCAGAACTGACCTCTCGCTCTCTCGCTCTCTCTCTCTCTCTCTCGCTCTCTCTCTCTCTCTCGCTCTCTCTCTCGCTCTCTCTCTCTCTCCATTAACAAAGCAGCATTTGCTGCCAAGAAACATGGCATAGCAAACAAGACTCGAGCTCTGAGAGCACAAGACACCATACAGAAAAACCAGGAAGCAAATGCAACGACAATGACCACAACTGATGATGGCAGGTTTGATACTGCTTTCCATTGGCGAACAGAAAAACACTTGAAGTCTTGAAAACCCATGCAAAACATGAGCAAAAATACACGAAATAAGCTTCAAAATCGCATGAATACGCTTGCTCTGGTGTAAATGGGGTCTTAAAGCATGTCTAAACCCATGGTGGTGGCTTTAGTTTCTTATTCATGCATGTGTGACTGACTCATTGCTTTTCCGTTCAGTCAGCTGCAGTAAGCCTTTCCTCTCTACTTCAATAGGCCCATGGATTCTGCTCAACTGGAGCGATGTGAGGCCCGGTGCAGACCTGAGCAATCCGGGATCGCGCGGTCCAGCATAATTGCAGACAGCGATTGCTGCGCTGCCCTATTTATTTCAATGGGGTGACATCCTCGTAGAAATTGTAGAAAAAAGGTACACGTACCTTTTTTTTTGCAATACACGACGCGCAGCTGTTTCGTGTTCGAATGCAGGGGCGGAATCGCGGTGCGAAACTGTGCGATCCGCGCGACGTGACTGGCGTTCCATTAGAAGATAATGGCACCCAGCGCGATCGTCTGTGATAGGAGACTCTGTGACTGTGCGGCATCGTGCATGATTACCGTGCAGTCACAGATCGCCTAGGTGTGCAACGGCCCTGCAGATGCATATTTTTTTGTTTTTAGAACACCAGCACTGATTTGTGTGATGACAGGCATGTCCTCCCACTCATTCCCCCTGAAAAAGGTGATGCTTTGAACCCACTAAGTTGCTTATGGGGGAAGGGGGTAGGTATTCATCAATTTAGGAATAGTAGAAAATGTATGAGTTTTCGACACTGGCACATTTTTTTCCTGATTTTACGGCCTAGATTTTGCTAGGGAAAGGGGGTGGTAAGGCTATACATCAGTTATAAAGAATGAAGACAGTGGGTCAGCTCGGGAAGGGAAGCTACAATCAGATGATCATCTCTGTAGTTCAGGTGATCTTTATACTGCTGAAGTGCTAGTGGCTGTTAATATTTAACACAGTGCCACCATTTTATCATCTATGCATAAACATAACAGCATTTTACCACATATATGCCGATCAGCCATAAGAATATCAGCATTAACTTTTTCAGCAATCTGAGCTACAGTAGCTCTTCTATTGGGGGCCAGCCTTTGCTCCCTACGTGCATCAATGAACCTTGGCCGCCCATGACCCTGTCATCAATTCACCAGTTTTCCTTCCTTGGACCACTTTTGGTAGGTGCTGACCACTGCAGACTGGGAACATCCCACAAGAAACAAGAATTGCAGTTTTGGTTTTGCTCTGACCCCGTTGTCTAACCATCACAATTTGTCCCTTGTCAAAGTCATTCAAATCCTGACGCCTACACATTTTTTTTCTGCTTCCAACACATCAACTTCAGAGACAAAATGTTCACTTTCTGCCGTATATATCCAATCCACTTCCAGGTACCATTGTAATGATATAATCAATGATATTCACTTCACCTCTCAGTGGTCATAAGGTTATGGCTGATCGGTATATATGCCTGCAACCTATGTGATGACACCATGTTTTTTTTTGTTTTTTTTTTCTCAAATTGACAATTTTTATTGAGTTTTATAAACAGACAATACAGAAATGACCAAAGTCATGGAACAATGAGTAGGAGGTCATGCGGACCAAAACCAAGTATACATTGTATAGCAAGCAACAGTGCACAGTTAAACCCACTGCAGTGTCGGGCCCCCAACAAGAGGAAATACATGCAACCCTCATGAAATGTAATTACCATGGCTAACAGGCAGTACTGCTCACGCGAAGGAAAAAAAAAATCGGAGGTATACATCCATTTCCCGCACCATACCTATGGTCAGCAGTATAACAGGTTAGATGTGGAGTGCAATATTGTAATACTGAAAAGAGCTCGATCTGGTGCTACGCATAAACCAGGCACTCTGGCCTAGAGAACAAACAAGAAGCGGTGACCAGGACAGTTCCCTGGAAAAGAAAAGACACAGAACAGGAAAAAGAAGCAATAAGAGAAATTGAAGGTAGTAAAAGCTAGCTACCGGCTTCATCTCACGTCTCCATCCACCTCGGTCGACATCCCCTGATCCCCCTCCAGTGCATCCCAGGCCTCCCATACCTTATTGTGCAACTTCCAGGTGTTATTTTAGTCTAGCAGTCAGGTATTCTAGTTTTTGGACATCTTTGATTCTGGTATACAGATCTAGGTCTGAGACACCATGTTATTGTGGTCTATTTACTGTACATTATTGGTATTGCTGCATGACAGTATAATGTGCAATGGCCATATCCTTAGCATGAATGCCCTGCAGTAGCCCCAACACAAAGGTGCTTATTTGTTTGCCCGGAGATGGACTTCAATTTTTTTTTTTTTAAAGCCATAACAGGATTGTTATATTTTATTTGTCTTTTGGCACAGTCATAGAAATAATACATTAATTTACTAAATCCTTATATTAACCATAAATATTTATATGTAATAACAAGATCTCTTTTATTTTCCCCCCAAATTTAAGATGAACCCAGTCACACTACAACAGCATTTATTTGATGGTTTTCCAGCTTTATTTTTATATACAGCTGGTATAAGTACCGGAATCTCTGTTGATATCAGACTCTTCTAATCCCCTACACAGCAGGACTGAGAGGGGGAAGGGGAGCACTCTGAGTCTACTGCATTACACATCGCTGTTCATCTAGCACTAGGAGATTCTTAAAGTGTACCCAAATCAAAGATGCAAAGCATTCCCCATTATAACTGTTTAAAAAGACACTTTTGTTTTTCACTGGAACTCTTCGTTATAATAGAGGAAGGGTTTGAACCTTCATCAGGATTTTTTTTTTTACAATCTACATACCCTTCAGAGCAGGGGTTGGCAAATGCCATCCCACCAGCTGTGGTGAATCCAATTGTGCATCTGCCTCTAGCAGTCATACTTGTGGCTGCTAGAGTGTTGCAATGCCTAATAGGATTTGTATTTGCACCAGAGTTGGAGGGCCGGAGTTTGTCTACCCTTGGTCTATAGCAGCCTTTCTCAACCAGGGTGCCATTGTGGTGTGCCTTCTAGCTTCCTCAGGGGTGCCTCGAAATTTTCACACAAAGTCATGGCTCTGATGTGAAAGAGGGGGGCTCTGATGTGAAGGAGGGGCTTCTATTG
>NW_017307631.1:39796-48412 GCF_000935625.1 Nanorana parkeri
GTGTAATGTTAAGGGGATTCTGATGTGAAGGGGAGAATCCCACTTTTTTGTGTGTTTTTGCTTGGGGGTCCCTCTCTTCAAAATCAATACCAAACCCATTTCTCATATAAGGGTTTGGAAGGAATTTTGGAGGGACCACATTTCGTGTTTCACATTTATGGTTTATACATTTTGGACTGGGGTGCCTCAAAATTTGCATACTTTTAACCTCTTAATGACCCTTCCGCTGCCAAGGCCTATTTTCCCTTTTTTACACACATGATATAATCCACATTTTAGGCCTGAAAATTACTTAAAACCCCCAAACATTATATATTTTCTAAAAGCCAAGACCCTGTAGAATAAAATTGTGGCAGTTGCAATTTTTTATGTTGCACCCAAACATTTAGTAAAATTTAGTGCCCCAAAACAAAATATAATATCCAGTTTTTTGTAAAATATAAAAAGGCTACAACGAGTAAATAGATACCCAAGATGCCCGTGATAAAAAATGTGTGCGTCTGTGAAACGGCGGCAAAATTTAGTCCCCAAAAAAGTCCATAGACAACGTTTTAAGAGCCCCTACAGGTCATCAATTTAGAGATACGAGCAAATATTGGCCCTACAATTATTGCTCTCACTCTGGCGATACCCAACATATGTAGCGCGATTAACATTTTCGTACGTAGCCTCACCTGAAGCGTGTTTACATGAATACGCGCAAGCTTGGGGGGGCACGGGACTAATAAAAAATTGTTTTTATTATTTTTACATTTATTTTATTTAATATTAGTTTTTAAAACTCCCCCCATGTGATAGCATATTGGCGGAGACAGGTACTCTTTAAGGTTATACTGGGAGTCCAAAAGACCCCTGCTCTCACCTTTCCACTTAGGGTTAGCTTCAGGAGCCGAGCAATGACAGCTCAGGGCCCGGAAGTGATGCAATACGCGCCGTTCCTCGTCCCATAGAACAGGGAGGAGAGCGTTGAATGGACGTTCGCAGCTCTCCTGCCCAGCTTCCTGCCGACACCCAGTCCCAGGCCCGCAGGGGGGGCAGCGGAGCCCGGAAAACACAGCGGGGGTGTCGGGCAGGGGAGTGGGTACTTTACCGGCCCGTAGAAGCTATCTGGCGGCAGGTGGGCCACCAGAATCGCTTCTATTGTAAAGCCGACAGCTGGCTCTACAAATGTAAACAGAGTCTGGTCGCTATGGGGTTAAAGAGTGCTGTGACTGTAAAAAGGTTGAGAAACACTGCTGTAGAGAGACAACGCTCACTTCTTTTCTGAGAGTTATGGTTTCATAAGGATGTGAAATGACCCAAAAGGGACACAGCAATAACAATTAAAAGAGGTTTCTACCTTTTCCTACGCTCTCAAAAATAAATTGGGTTGGAGTTTTCACATGTCCAAGAAACATATTGTGACCTGTTAAATATTGCCATTGTTTTAATAAAAACCCTAATGACATGGAGTGCAATGTCGTTTTGTCCTTGTCAGCAAAAAAAGAAAAGTAAAATCCACACATTTTCCACTCGATTTCTCTTGACTTATTCCTCATGGCATTTGTTGGCACAGTCTGTGCTCGGTAAGATCTGCTTGAACAAAATTCAGAACAGATGATTAGTGGGTCAGACTACAGAAGTCGCTTTTCACATCAGAATTTCCAGCAGGAAGTGTTGCCGTGTCCTCTGCATGTTGACAATTTTTTGGGATGGCTGTTCGTAATTCTTTTCATGCTGTGACCCTTTGTCCCATTATCTGTTAATGTCATCCTAGCTGGCAAGAGCATAGAGCAGACAACAGGACACACGTTCCCACAGAAAGTGTGCTGTGAACTTGGCCTGAAATGAGCCCTTGTTACTAATTGCAACACTTGGAATATGTGGACCTTCATCTAGCCTAGTGATTTATCAGTTCAGCAAGTTGATGATTTAAATTCAATCTTCAATACACAGGAGAAGGGTGAAGCAGTTCACAAATTAAATTCAGTTCTGTTTCCGCAGAGCCTGCCAGTGTTCAGAGTGTAATATTAAATTAATTCTGGGAGCTGCCATATTGAATAACCTCACCTGTGTATTGAGACCACATACAGTAGATTTCTGCTATAGAGATGGTAGCCTGGACTGCTCCTATCGTCCCCACAAAATCCTGTGCAAAAATTAACTTTCCTTAAAAGTCAACTCTGTAACTCATGGCACTCTATACCTCATGGCCTCTCCATCAGCCATGTGGTACATGCTCAGGCCTGGTCACTCAGGCATTAAATGCTGCATTGCTGAATATGCTCATATGTTCCACACCCAGAAGTACTAGGATTTTCGGTAGGGTACTAATGTTGGACAGATGATACATTTTAGTTATATCCCACGTGTTCCAGTGTTATGAGGCCAGCCTTTAGCACTGGATGTGTACCTCAGAGGCAATTATTTTGTTAGTTCCCTGGCACATTTCCTTTTTCGAAAAACCACCCTAAAAGTTATATTTTGTAAAAGAGATACTGGCAATGCATAGTTATGTGTGTAAAAACAACCATTGTGATTGAACAATAATATTTATTTACTGTGCAAAACACTGCTCTACATAAACTGCCCAATTTGTCAGAAGGGGACAACAGTATGGCGGTGGATAGTTTTGTTGACTGGTTTACTGGGCATTGAAGATTAGACAGGGGTCTGATTATTGTGGCTGAACCCCCCAAATATTCTTCACCCAACAAGTACTTCTATTATTCCATGTATTCCAGGTGACTAGGCAATAGTGGGCAGTGCTGAGTAAATCTAGATTAATTTCTGTGAAAGATGAATAAATGGCTGTGATGGGGAGTGTTGGTCTATCTTAATTCATTTGGGTGGGGGTAAATAAATTATAGTAGTGGGGAGTGCTGGGTTATCCTGATTCATCTCTGGTGGAGATGAATAGATAAGAGTAATGGGGAGTGCTGGGTTATACTGATTTGTCTATGGTGGAGATGAATAGATAATAGTAATGGGGAGTGCTGTGTTATTCTGATTTGTCTATGGTGGAGATGAATAGATAATAGTAATGGGGAGTGCTGGCTTATACTGATTTGTCTATGGTGGAGATGAATAGATAATAGTAATGGGGAGTGCTGGGTTATACTGATTTGTCTATGGTGGAGATGAATAGATAAAAGTAATGGTGAGTGCTGGGTTATACTGATTCGTCTCTGGTGGAGATGAATAGATAATAGTAATGGGGAGTGCTGGGTTATACTGATTCGTCTCTGGTAGAGATGAATAGATAACAGTAATGGGGAGTCCTGGGTTATCCTGATTCGTCTCTGGTAGAGATGAATAGATAACAGTAATGGGGAGTGCTAGGTTATCCTGATTCGTCTCTGGGAGCGATGAGAGGTTTGCAGTAGTGGGGAGTTCTTGGTTATCTCGGTTCATTTGTGGGTAGGGTGAATAAATGGCAGTAGTGGCTATTGCTTAATTATCTTGATTCATTTCTGGGGAGATGACTAGATCACAGTAGTAGGGATTGCTGGGTTATCCTGATTCATTTCTGAAGAAGATGAATAAATGGCAGTAATGGGGAGTGCTGGGTTATTTCAATTCACTGCAAAGATTACAGCCTGTCCATTGCTAGTAAGCTGAAAATGGGTTTTCCTGAGACAGTCTTTGGTGACTACATTGATTAAATTTTGCACAATCCACATTATCATTCAATACCTGGCCACGTATTTCTAGGTTCAGCTTGTCCCACAATAACGCTCATTTCTTTTTAATATCTTATCCTTTGCAATGTTCACATTCAAATCACAATGAAGCTATTCTCCGCCTCACTGTAAAGTAAAGGCTTTAATTAGATATTCTGTGAACAAAAGCCAGTCACAGTCAATGTCTGTTCATACTAAAGGACAACACTAGACATATTAATGCTCATGGTAAAGCTACCCTGTCATAAGGAAACTGATCCATACAAAAAAGCCTATCTATACTAGAATGCAATATTTACTTACTTGCTGTCAACTCCACTAAAGCCTCTCCATTTGGTGTAAATGGTACCCCACAGTCCGCTGGAAAGCTGACACTTCAGGGAGTGTCTATCACTTGAGTCCCACGCAAGTCTCCCAGGATTCTCCCTCTTACATCCCTGGTGGAGACATAAGTGACTTGAGGTTAGAGGAAGGAACTAGCGAGGGCTGTGGGATGCCCAGGGGATAGACATTTCTGAAAGTGTTGGTTTCACAGCAGACTTCATGGAGGACATTTTCACAAATCAAAGCAGTGTTCGGCAGTATGGGCAGCAGAACAGGTATTTACTGCCTTCTTTCACAGGTACGGCTCTTTTCATATTGGTTTCCTAATAACAGGGTCATTTAATGGATAAACTCGCCTTTTGCATAAATTACAGAAATTCATAATTAATAATATCAAAACAATATGCATTTCTTTAATATTTGCATTCAAGCCTGGAAACATTGCAATTGTGTTCACTCGATCACAGCTGGAAATCTCAGGCTTCTGCACATTCTCTCCCACACAGAGCTAGTACTGAGGTACAGAGTTTCAGTTAAGAGAGATGGGGAAGGACAGCTGGACTTCAAACTGCATTAAATCACCTCATACAGCGTCCAGCCATCCTCCCTATGGTTAAATGCGGTAGAGCTGCCCATATTCCCGCATCTACCTAGAGCATGGACGTACCTTAGTACAAGCTCTGCCTGGGACAGAATGTGCAGAATCCTGAGCTTTGCAGCTGCGATCGAGTGATCATGATTGCAATGCTTTCCAGGCTTGAATGCAAATATTAAAGAAATACATATTTTCTTATATATTTATTATTAATTATGCATTTTCTTTAATTTTTTCAAAAGGTGAACTTATACTTTAAGGGGAAACATGTACTAATAGTAATATGGGGACTGCCATTGCTGATCTACTGAAAATACAGAGTGCAATCAGAACCCCTATCTGAATGTTTGTTCCTGATCACTGTAATTTAGGAAATTGTGGGAGGATGGACAATGAGTTCATTGCAAATGTACCAGAAGAGAATCACAGAGAGTGCCATTTTGCAAGTGCTAGTTGCCAGGCAGTCATGGTGACTCTGTAGCTTCAGTCACTGACCATAATATAGATCTGAAGCTCTGTCATTACTTTTTGCAAACTTGTCCCAGGCTATAAATCCGAAAGCTCAAAACATTCATAAAACTGTCATTTTCAGAAGGATGTCAGCGAGGATGGGTAACCTGCAATATATTAAATTTTTGTTTTTGGGTTTAGATGGGCTTCAAGGGAAAATTCCCCAAGTGGACACAGCAAGAAAAAATGACCCTACTCTATCAAGACCTATAAAAACAACTTTGACCCTTACATACACCTCATAGGAAATGTGGCACTATTTTTAAACATGTTAATGGTTCATAGCCTTCTGTCTGTAGGCGTTTAATTATATATTGCACTGATGAACCAAATGTTAACTTAGCGTGTGAAAAGTCCTGTTCCAATCATTTCACTGGAGCACTTGCAGAAGATTATGGCTTTCATAGAAGTCCCTGGATAAACACCCTTTGCAGAGAGCTAGGTTAAATCCTGCTTAATTTCTGAAAGGAATGGATTTGGTGAATTTTAGGTCAGATCACATTTAAGCTCCACAGAAGCACATAGTGTTCAGTCACAGCTTCCTACCGGGAAAAAAAAGTTACACAAGCTCTGCTTGCTTTCATTCTTTCAGTAGTATCTTGAATTATAATGCACAAAAAATAATGTTCTGACCTATTGTTACCATGCAAAAACCCTGTTATAAAGAACTTCCAACACGATGCACAATTCAATGATAAACACATAAAGTGAAAAGCTATTTTCCTATGTATGCTTAAAGGGTTATTAAACCCTCTCCTTTTTTTGCATATATCTACTGCTAGCAAGCAGTAAATATATGCAAAAACATAAACAATTTTTTTCTCCAAAGGGTTAAAACTCACGTGTGTCTGCACCACGCGCTCCTTTCCGAACATCTGAAAGTTCTCAGGCGGCCGCAAAAGATCTTGGGGCGGGCTCATGGGCAGTTTAGATCTTTGGCCAGGAAATGAGGAGAGACACAAGGTAAGTAAATGCAGCAGCGTACACCCGCACAGACTCCATGGGACAGGAAGTGCCAGTTAAGACAGAGGAGTCAGCGCTGGAGAGACTCCTGAAAACTAGAGGAAAGAAGAAGATGATCGGATTAAGAGGGATCATTTAAGGTAATTCCTTACATTAGCATTGTGGAGGGGGAAAGAAAAGTTAGCATTTAATGTTACTTTAATATTTATGTAGGCACTTGCTATAATTTAATAAAATACATTCCATAAAGATATCAGCCTGTAGAAAGTAATGAAGCCTGCTTAAAAGGAACCTGTAATGGAAGAATGTAGAGGCTGCCATTTCTGACCAGTCCTTCTGAAAAATGTAGTTGCCAAAAATGCTAATCTATTGGTTTCAATACATTTTAAAGTGACACTAAGTTCAGGAGTTAAATCTTAAAAATGCATTGAAGTACCTTATCTATGAACAAAAATGTATATTATTTGTGTATCACTCAGCTGTAGATGCTCAAATCATCTCTGAATTGGTGCTGGCACTGTCCTTCCTTCTGGAGGGGGGCTACTTTTGTTCCCCATGAAATTGTGAATAGCCCGTACAGCAGCCCTTCTGTTCGACTTAACCGAAGGGCTCCAGCGGCCAAAGTGAGCCAAAGGATCAGCTGAAGCTACGGCTGAAACCTTCATCTCAGTAGTGAATAACCCTCTAAATTTAAAGAGCATCTCCACTTAGGGTGAACGGGCTACAGCACATTTCATGCAACACACATAATTGGCACCTTGTCCTGTCTCCACCTCTCCTAGTCTGAGTTGTGCAGCATAGGAAATTGCTGATGTTATTTTCATATTCATGAGCTTACAACAGTTTATTTTAAAATACATTTAATGATTCACTAATGAATACAGAGCTAAAATAATGTATGTATTTTATATCTGCTAAAATGACATTTCAATTGACAGCTGAAAGGTACCACATCAACAGTCCTTTTTTATTGTTTTACTTTATTCCCAGCAATTACTTTGCTTCTGTCTCCTCTGTATGTATTTAATTTTATTATTATTGTCACATTGCAGCTTATTGCCTGCGGAATGAACACACCTCTGAAGCAGGATCTGGTAAATACCCTTTTAATTGTGTACATTGTTAGGGATAGAGATTTTTCTGGATGGAAACCATTGGGAATCCACATACTTCCCATCCTATGTATGCTTAAAGGGTTATTAAACCCTCTCCTTTTTTTGCATATATCTACTGCTAGCAAGCAGTAAATATATGCAAAAACATAAACAATTTTTTTCTCCAAAGGGTTAAAACTCACGTGTGTCTGCACCACGCGCTCCTTTCCGAACATCTGAAAGTTCTCAGGCGGCCGCAAAAGATCTTGGGGCGGGCTCATGGGCAGTTTAGATCTTTGGCCAGGAAATGAGGAGAGACACAAGGTAAGTAAATGCAGCAGCGTACACCCGCACAGACTCCATGGGACAGGAAGTGCCAGTTAAGACAGAGGAGTCAGCGCTGGAGAGACTCCTGAAAACTAGAGGAAAGAAGAAGATGATCGGATTAAGAGGGATCATTTAAGGTAATTCCTTACATTAGCATTGTGGAGGGGGAAAGAAAAGTTAGCATTTAATGTTACTTTAATATTTATGTAGGCACTTGCTATAATTTAATAAAATACATTCCATAAAGATATCAGCCTGTAGAAAGTAATGAAGCCTGCTTAAAAGGAACCTGTAATGGAAGAATGTAGAGGCTGCCATTTCTGACCAGTCCTTCTGAAAAATGTAGTTGCCAAAAATGCTAATCTATTGGTTTCAATACATTTTAAAGTGACACTAAGTTCAGGAGTTAAATCTTAAAAATGCATTGAAGTACCTTATCTATGAACAAAAATGTATATTATTTGTGTATCACTCAGCTGTAGATGCTCAAATCATCTCTGAATTGGTGCTGGCACTGTCCTTCCTTCTGGAGGGGGGCTACTTTTGTTCCCCATGAAATTGTGAATAGCCCGTACAGCAGCCCTTCTGTTCGACTTAACCGAAGGGCTCCAGCGGCCAAAGTGAGCCAAAGGATCAGCTGAAGCTACGGCTGAAACTTTCATCTCAGTAGTGAATAACCCTCTAAATTTAAAGAGCATCTCCACTTAGGGTGAACGGGCTACAGCACATTTCATGCAACACACATAATTGGCACCTTGTCCTGTCTCCACCTCTCCTAGTCTGAGTTGTGCAGCATAGGAAATTGCTGATGTTATTTTCATATTCATGAGCTTACAACAGTTTATTTTAAAATACATTTAATGATTCACTAATGAATACAGAGCTAAAATAATGTATGTATTTTATATCTGCTAAAATGACATTTCAATTGACAGCTGAAAGGTACCACATCAACAGTCCTTTTTTATTGTTTTACTTTATTCCCAGCAATTACTTTGCTTCTGTCTCCTCTGTATGTATTTAATTTTATTATTATTGTCACATTGCAGCTTATTGCCTGCGGAATGAACACACCTCTGAAGCAGGATCTGGTAAATACCCTTTTAATTGTGTACATTGTTAGGGATAGAGATTTTTCTGG
>NW_017307631.1:48500-88456 GCF_000935625.1 Nanorana parkeri
CCCCCCTGGCTTTTAGACCCTCTCCAGTCCATTCATTATTAAACCACTACACTCCCATGGAGGAGGTAATTTTAGACATCTTAATTACTGCCTGTGTATGTCACAGGAATTAAAAGCATAATCTACCGCTGACACGGGGAAACAAACAATAGTTGTTTCTTAACAAAGACAAAGAAACACAATGTAAACACTGTCAATGGCAGCATACTTACATTATGGAGTCAAACACAGTATTTAGTAAGGCGTGGGTTGTATTAACCCTGTGTGGTGCAATTAGATTTCCTGTCCTGCTTTATTCAACTGAAAGCCATGGATCATCAAAGGGATTTTTGCGTACTTCAGAGTTCTGGCTGCGGACAGAAGACGCTTGCCGGATGTTTGGACATGATGTGACCATAAACAATCTTCTTATATTATGTCTAGGGACACGACACTGACATTTTTTTTTATAATTCCTGTAAGAATGATCTTCCAGAGGAGCCCTCTGATACCCACATGACCGTCACTTGCTGCTAATTAAGCTCGGAGGATCTGAATATATTAATCTATATTTCTTGGTTTCTTAAAGTGTATTTCCACATTTGAGAAAACCCCTCTATATGTTTGTTGTGTGTTCCTATTCACACAGCATACAGAACAATTATGTGTTAAACAAATGTTCTCACCGTTTACCAAGCTTTTTTAAAAATCTGAGCCCCTAAACACTTTATTCAAAAAAGGGTGGAGAGTTTGGAGAAGGCAGGATAAGTGAACAATAGAGGACAACATAGCTGAACTGGAAAGTGAGCTGAATTGGAGAATTTTTCCAAATCAGCTATTAGACATGTGCGATTCGTTTCGTTACAGACATAACGAATGCAAACGAATCCGAATTTCCATTTCCGAAATTCGGTAGCGGTAGTTCGAACGTTCGTTTCGTTTTCTGTTCTTATTCGTTTCTTATTCGTTTCGTTCGTTGGAGCAAAGTGACATTAGAGAAGGAGAAAAATATTTTTTCCCCCTCAAATGTCACGAACGAACGAAACGAATAAGAAATGAATAAGAACAGAAAACGAAACGAACGTTCGACCTACCACTACCGAATTTCGTCCGAATCCGAATTCCGAATCCGAATTGACTTTCACACCCGGATCCCGAAAAACGAAATAACACAAATCCGAATTTAAAACGAAACGAAACAGATTTTTGGCAGTGCACATGTCTATCAGCTATGTTGTCCTAGATTGTTCACTTCTCCTGCCTTCTCCAAACTATTCACCCTTTTATTAATAACCCTGTTAATTCTTGCAGTGCAAGGGTAGCCCCACTGCAAAGAGTTAATTTTTATCCTGCCTGGAGTTATTCTTTAATAATATTTACTAGGGATGCACCAACATTTCGGCCAAAAATAGTACTATGGGTAAAATGCTGATAGAAAATTCAGTGCATCCCTAGCTTCTCCCCTCCCCGCTGGGCTCCGGTCCGTGTCCCCTCTGATCTCCACTGCTCTGCGTGACCTGTGTCGGCAAAGGGACCAGAGATCAGAGGGACACAGATGTAGAGTAGAGAAGCTGTCAGGATGCCGAGCAGGGCGGTGTGGGGAGGAGAGAGCTGTCAGCTGTCATAGGAAGTCGAGCTCTCCTCCCAAACCACTCAGCGCTCGGCCTCCTGTGACAGGCAAGTAAGGATGGAGAGCAGATTACAAGTATTTAGCGAATATAACTGATCACTAACAGGGTTATTCACAAAAGGGTGAAGAGTTTGGAGAAAGGAGAAGTGAATAATCTAGGACATCCACACAAGCACAGGGAGAACATGTTAACTTCTTACAGATAGTGTCCTGACCGGGATTTGATCTGGGGACCCCCTAGTGCTGTAAAGCAGAAGTGATAACTATGTCACTGTGCTGCCCAATATCTATAAATACATAATTATACACAAAGCTAGCCGTAGCTTCGGCTGTTCCTTCGGCTAGCTTCGGCCGCCGGAGTCCTTCGGTTCAGTAGAATAGCCCGTACAGCTCCCGGAGCTGGCCGAGCGGCTCAGCCGAGCCGAAGACATATGCTTCGGCTCAACTGAGCCCAAGTGAAACCTGAAGCGGGGCGAACGGCCGGCCATTGGCCGGCCGAATGCCTCGCAACTGACAGCTGGGCGGAGCCAGCCGTGATCTCACGGCTGGCTTCACCCAGTTGCAATGATAGATCAGCGTCTCCAGGTTACCTGGGGACACTGAACTGTCATAAAATAATGACAACTGGGCGGAGGCGGCGGTGACGTCACGGCCGGCTCCGCCCAGTTGTTATTCATTGGCCGGAACCTGCTAGAAGACTCTAGCAGGTCCCGGCCAATAGGAAACAGTTGGGCTGAGCTAGCTGTCACTGCTAGCTCCGCTCAATTGTTTTCTTCTTTTTTTTTTTTCTTTTTTTAAACAAATCTTTATTTCTTTTTTTAAATTGATCATTTATTTACATTTTGAAACTTTTTTTTCCTACCTTATTCAATGAATTTCTATTCTGCTCGGTACCACGGAGGTACCGAGCAGAATAGCTGAGCGGCATTCGGCTATTCACTCACTGCCGTTCGGCCCCTATGAGAATAGGCCGAACGGCAGTGAGTAGCCTGCCGGAGGTTCGGCTCAGACGATCCAGATGTTGGATCGGCTGAGTCGAACTCCTCCTGCACTTCGGCACAGGCGAACATGAACCGAAGCCAGCCGAAGCAAGCTGATGTACGGCTGATTTTAGCCGATGCCGTACAAGCCTGAAGCGAATACCCGAACAGCGTTCGGCTTCACTTCGGGCCATTTATTCCCTCGGCTGCCTTCCGCAACTTTGTGAATAACCCAATAAATGTTTTCATCGACTTATTGTGTTTTGCTATGATCTGCTGACCACATTGATTAAAGCTTAATATCTTTAAAAAAAAAAAGAAATTGTAAGTTTAGTGAAATTAAAATTGGAGGGTCAGGCAATATGTAACTTCGACTCCCCTTATTACATGGATGTCATTTAACATGGTCTGTCTTGCAATTTATTCTCCTATATTACATCTTGTTTTAAGTTGTGAAGCTCCAGGCAAATTTCTCCGTATTTATTATGCACTGGGCTTGTACACTGCTGGCAGCTCTTATAAATGTATTCAATGCTTCCTGCCTTATCCCAGAGGGATAGAGACAGCAAATGTTAGAAACATAAATAGAAACACAACTAGATGGAAATAATATGAGGTAATAAAGTCAGCAAATCGACAGGATGTCAGAACAGAAAAACAACTACAAGATGTGAAGCCAACTATACCTACATTATATAAAATACCTGTAATAAATAATAAATAAATAAGATGTGAAGCCAACTATACCTACATTGGCCACACATGTGCCAATGCGATTGGTGGAGGTAACATCCAATTTGATATAAGAATTATATTTTTTACAAATTTGTCAACTTTTTGCCTTTTCTTTTACAGTTAACAATGGATTTTCAAGTGCACTAAATGCGTTAGCTCACGGGTGAGACTGAATTATTACCCTTATGTCATATTTAGTGTACACGTGTAGTTTTAATGATTTTTAAAGGTACTTTGACTATGAAAGCCAATTTACTAAGATTATCACACAGGCTGTGGATCCTTTTAATACTGCTAATGGTGGTGATAACTGTTTCGAAAAGGTGTCTATTGAAGAAAGCAAAAAATGTGTTAACCCTTTTTGCAGCCAGAGCCTTGTTTGCATCCTTCTGTACACATTAAAATGCACATTTTAGGCATGAAAGTTACTTAACCCCCTCCCCGAATTACATATTTTCTGTAGAGACCCGGTAGAATGAAATAGTGGCAGTTACAATTTTTGTGTTGCAAGATAAGTGGCAAAGCTGGATATTCCGTCACCCGGGGGAAAGATTCACAGGGTTATTCACAAAAAGGGTGAAGAGTTTGGAGAAGGCAGGAGAAGTGAACAATCTAGGACAACATCGCTGAACTGGAAAAATTCTCCAATTCAGCTCACTTTCCAGTTCAGTTATGTTGCTCTAGATTGTTCACTTCTCCTTCCTTCTCCTAACTCTTCACCCACCCACACCCCACACTTCTGGGCTCTCTTCTTTTTCTGTTACAGCGGCGCCCCTCCTGATCTACCAGAGAGGTGAGGCTTCAAATGGCATCATTCTCCAGTGCTGCTAGTTAATTAAAGAGTCGCTTCTGGGCTTGCTTCTATTTTCTGGGTGGTGCCCCTTCTAAACTGTCACGGAGGAGAGACTTAAATCAAGTAATTTTAAGTCTCACCTCCATGTTGGATCAGGAGGGGCACTACTGCACCAAAAGAAGAGAGCACAGAAGCGGGTCTAAAGATACTGATCTGTCACGGAGGTGAGGCTTAACATGGCTTCATTTAAGCCTCTCCTCTGTGGCACAGCTGGGCCTTTCTGAATGCTGCAGAGCAGAAGGCTGCCCATAAAGTGCCCTGCTGATCGCTATACATGGAACTATACACATGGTGTAGATGACACTCAGAAAGGATTTTCATAGGTGAGATCACATACAGTTCAATAGTAAGGAACGTAGAGCTCAGTAGAAAAGAGTGCACTGTTCAATAGTAAAGAACACAGCACATGGTAGTAAAGAATGCAGAGCACAGTAGTAAAGGACACAGAGCACGGCAGTAAAGCATGCAGAGCATGGTAGGAAAGAGCGCAATGCACTGTAGTAAAGAACTCAAAGTGCGATAATAAAGACGCAGCATATGGGAGTAAAGAACACAGTGCACTGTAGTAAAGAATGCAGCGCATGGCAGTAAAAAACGCAGAACATGGTAGAAAAGAATGCAGAGCAAGTTAATAATATAGAACACAGAGAATGGTAGTAAAGAACTTAGAGCACGGAACTAAAGAAAATTTTAATTAATTTTAGTATATATGTAGCGCCCTCTAAAATGTCGCTATTCAATTTAGAGATACCTGGACTGTAATCAGTCTGGATACTGATTATACAGAGCTCTGCATTCTATAGGTGTCCCTGAATCTGCTGGATTGATTGCTCCTCCTGTTGCTGAGGAAAAGGGAGCCTTGGCATACAGTGAGGGAGGATCCACCCTCAGGTTATGACTATGCACCTGGCCCTAGCCAATCCCTGAGTAGGATGACTCAGAGGCATGATTGAGGGCAGGTAATAAAAGGTCTGGGGACACTGTGGAGAGCTCTCTTCCCCCTAGGGGCCTCGCTCTAGGAGGACTGTGTGTGATGCAGAGCAAATGGCCTGGGCCTCAGCACATGGCAGGTGCTGAGGGGCCTAGAGGCATAGGATACACTGATACTTTGCTGGGCCCATGCACGTGGCAGGTGATGGGTGCCTTGTTCTAAGAAGATACTACCACTAAACTGGAGTGCTCCTTGGTAGTTGCAGATGCTGAGGGCACAGAGATTCCAGATCCTGTTGCTAAGGAAAATACCTGATGGAAGCTGGGTCGGGGGAGGAGTCCGCTTGTTGAGGGGTACCGCAGAGGAGCTGGTGCGAGCGTCCGTCTGGGACTCACAAGGGAGATCCCACACCCTATTCCAGGTATCTGTTCACAGTACTACTACTACTACTATTGGTCCCTGGGACCAGATCGCAGTGATTTCGGCCTTAGCGGTTGCTAGGGGAGAAAGCTGTCCTCCAAAGTATTTCCAAGGGCATCCTACAGATCCTAAACCCTCTCTCTCCTATTGATGTTGCAAATAAATACCCTAAATAGACCCTAAGACTCGAGCCGTTCTGTCCGTGAGTGTCGGTGTGCTGTTGCTGATCAAAGGGGACTGGCAGCTGGAACCAACAGGTAGGAGAACCTATTTCAATATTCAGCGGCTCCTTCGGGGGTGAGCGCTACATATATAAACACAATATAATACCATTTTTTTTTGGTTAAAATATAAAAGAGGAAGTTATGTGGGCGTCATTGCGATGCATCGCACGGTTCACTATTTTGTTAGAATGTTATTGAATTGTCACAAAGTGCTATGGGCACAGTATGGTACGATGCAGTTGTACTGAGTCGCACTGCGCTGAAAGTACTGCATGCCATACTTTTTTTAGTGCGTTGCAGTTCTGTGCAGTAAATTGCCTTGTCTTGCATTGCAGCTGTGCTGGAAAAAAAAGCCAGCACAGCTCCAATCCATCAGGTAAAAACAGGCCCTTAAAATAGTTCTAAACTCTCTTTTTTTTCAATAATGAATCCAGATCAAACAAATATACATTGCCCAGCAAATGATCTCTTTACATTTGTCCCCAAACACTTACAGTCATTCCGTACAGCTCCAACTCTCTCAACTCGGCTTCCCTAAACTTCCTTGTCCAGTACAAGATCACAAAGGGCAGAGCTGTCTCCAGCAGCTGTCCATCCATTAGCTTGGAGAAGGGAGAAATGGAGAGCAGGGAAGTGGTTTTACCTTGTTGTGCCTGTGTGTCTGTTGAACAGCAAAAAGTTTTGCTTGTGTGTCTGTTGAGACACACACACAGCTAACCAGCACGTGCAAGGGTATCTCCATAGAACCCTGCAGTGAACCATTGCTCAGGGGACTAGCTGATTCTGCAGGAAACTACAACTTCTAAACATCAAGGAGCAGCATCCATTGTAAGTGATTTGTTCAGCATTTCTAATAGCTTAAAAACATTTTGACTTTAAAATCACTTTAAAGTGATATTAAAGCTTAATTGTTTTATTTCACTTTTCCATCTAGGAGGCCCACCTTCTTATAAATCTTCTTTTCTTTTTCTCCAAAAATGCTTCCATTTCTCGTTTTCTAGTCAGTCCCTGCACGCTTAACCCCCTCTACCCCCCTCCCCCCGCCGTCCCCTGCATGGGTGCCTCCACCACCTAAGCTGCTGCGTACGTACGTGTTTCCGAAGTGGCTGTGTGCGTCCATAGACACACACAGCACTGCAGCAGGCCATGCCCCTACTCTCCTCATTAAAGGGTGATTGACAGCAGAAGGAGCCTATGGCTCCCCTGCAACCAGGAAGTTTGGGGATTGGGAGGATAGCTTTGGGAATCCCCACCTCCCATGTTAGTGTAAGGACTTACCTTAAATTATGCCTCTTGATCCGATCTTCTTCTTCTTTCCTGTAGTTTTCAGCTGTCCCTCCAGCGCTGGTGCTGGTCTCCAATCCAGCGCTGACTCCTCTGTGCTAGCTGGCACTTCATGTCCCACAGTGTCTATACGGGTCCATGCTGCTCCATTGACTTACCTTGTGTCTCTCCTCGTCTCTCAACCTAAGATCTGTACTGCGCATGCGCCCACCCCAAGATCCTTTGCGGCTGCCAGAGACTCTTCAGCTGTTCGGACGGGAGCGCACGGCAAAGACACAGGTAAGTTGTAACCTGTTTGAAATGGTTTTTTTAATGTTTTTGCATATATCTACTGCTTACTAGCAGTAGATATATGAAAAAAAACCCTGAGGGTTTAATAACCCTTTAACTATTAACAAAAATTGATCTTATTTGTGTATCACTTGGCTGTAGATCCTCAAATCATCTCTGAATTGGTGCTGACACTGTCCTTCCTTCTGGAGGGGGGCTACTTTTGTTCTCCATGGTCCGTGTATGTGTTGTAAAGTAGTCACCGCTCCAAACTCATGTCTAGTTTACTAATTTGTATTGAGATTGTAGTCCATCACAGGAGCGAGCTAGTCCATCATGGGAGTGAGCTTGGAGTGGAGACTACTTTACAACACACACACAGGTCACTGTCAGTCACAGCTCCCCACAGGGATTCTCCCCCTCCCCTCTTCGATCCTCCAGCACTGAGTGGAGGAATGAATGGGGAGGGAGCGGGCACAGCTGGTGTTGCCTCTAGATAGGCAGAGCCAGCTGTCACTCACACAGCTAGGTGGATCATAACAGTATTGTCGGGATTCGTCCCGGCTGCGGCGCTCTCAGTATATAGCGAGCAATAGCCTGCCATATACTGAGCTTTGGGTAACGGGAGGAGGCTAGTATGGGGTCTATTCACTAAGCTGCCGTAGGCAGCCGAGTGAAAGACCGACCTGAAGTGAAGTGAGCCAAACGCTGTTCGGCTATTCACTTCAGGCTGGTACGGCTGATTTCAGCCGTATATCGGCTGAAAACAGCCATACATCGGGTGGCTGCACGTGGCTTCGGGTCGGCCGAACATGCTCAGCATGTTCGAATGACCCAAAGTGCAGGAGGAGTTCGACTCAGCCAATCCAACATGTGGATCGGCTAAGCCGAACCTCCGGCAGGCTACTCACTGCTGTTCGGTCTATTTTTATAGATGCTGATCAGCAGTGAGTGAATAGCTGAATGCCGGCTCGGCTGTTCTGCTCGGTCCCTCAGAGGGACGGAGCAGAACAGAAAAATAGTTAAAAAAGTAAAAATAAATAAATAGAAAACGATCGTGCGGAGCTAGCAATGACAGCTAGCTCCGCCCAACATTTTCTATTGGCCGGCGATTCTGCAGCCGTCAAAAAAAGAAAAAAAACTCTCCCGGGCGCTCTGGGAGTCTCCCGCTCCCGGCCACCCAGGAGCGATACACTGCATTTCTTTTTTGTTCTTTATTCTGACACGGAGCCGTGTCAGAATAGAAAAAAAAAATGTTTGCCCATAGGAATGCATTGCTACATTCCTATTGGCTATTTCAATTTGCAATAGCCAATAGTAAACTAGCATAATGTCTTCCCCTGACCCTAAAGAGAACTATGGGGGAAAACACTTACCCCATAGTTCTCTTTTAACTCCTGAGCTTGGTGTCACTTTAGGATGGGGAGTGGATAGTTAGGGAAAGCCATGGGAGCTTAGCTTTCTACTGTTGACATGGACACTACTGGAATGCACTAATAGTTACAGAGGGGTTTAAACCTCAGTAATCAAAGGTGACAACTGTAAGAACCCCTGGCAGTGTTATAGTTTGTATCCCTATATGAATGCCTGAGCAGCCATGTCCAACAAGTACATATAGAGTTAGTCATGTGTCCAAAACATTTTCCATGTAGCGTATATCAAATAAGGAACATGTCAGAAGATGAAATAAATCTAAATGTAGCTTTCTTTATTTTCGATGATTGTGTTTTAATGCTTTTTAGCTATACTGATATAGATTTATTGTAACTTTTTTTAATTTGCTTTTTTTTTTTTAAATAGGATTGGTAATAGTTTATTAGTCTGCTGATATAAAAACTGCTGTGATTGGAAACTAAGGTTACTACTAGCACAAAAAAACATTAATATATTATAATAATTTCAGTATTATAATGAAAACGTCACATGATTTACCTAAATCTCAAGGGTGATGTCAAGTCTTCATATCTATCCGATGTATATTGACATTCAAGCCATCGAACATCACTGCAACAGAACAAAACCCGAACAGTTGGGACTACTACCATCTTATAATAGTGATACAAATCAATGCAAAATCTTTTTAATATCCTGTTACATCATTTCTAATATTTATAATATGTCACCTTTTTTCATCGGAGGCATTATTTAATGTAAGGCTTGAATTAAATATTCAGTGTACAGAGTAATGGGGATATTCAAAGTTAGCAAACCCAGAGCAACGTCCAATCAAATTTCAGTTACATCTGTCAAACTTTCTACTGGTTGCTCTGTGATGGCATACTCTACGCATGACCCTTTCCAATATTAAATAAGTCTGAGTATGTAATAACAAAATATCTAAACAATTATACTTTATATGAGTTTTCTACATTGAACTAAAACATTTCTAAGCAGAGGTGTGTCAAAGGAGAGCTCTAAGTGCACCTGTCATAGCTGACTGATGGGTGGATTTAGGTTTAGGGGGTTTCTGATCCCCTTCTTAACCATCCTAATTAAAGGGTTCTTCCTTTTATTGTTAAAGTGGAAAACCCCTTTGAAGTTTTTCAATATATCAAGACACCTAATAAAAAATTGACAATCCTTTCCGCTAAAGTTTAATAAGCTTCCCAAAACTTAGTATAATGAAAAGACACACACATCCTGGTCCTGATCCTTCAGTCTGCTGGTCGCCCTTTTTGTCACAGTGAAGAAGTATTTATAGATGTCTGTTTGAGAATTTTCTAAGGCCGCCTAAACACATCAGACACTGACGTTGATTTGTTAAAGTGACACTAAACTCAGGAGCTAAATCTTAAAAATACGTTCAAGGCTTGTTGAACCCAGTGTGGAGCAGATGCAGAGCAGAGCAGTTACAGAACGCATAAAAAAATCCATACAATGTATTACAATGGTATTGTGAGCTCTAGTTCACACCACAGCGTTCAGTTCCAGAGCATGTGGAAAAACTACAGCATGCCCTATTTTTACTGCTCTAGAAGGCACCAAAACACATGCAAATGCATCAAAAACGCATGCAAACAAACTAGAACGCACGGAAAGACCAGTTTAGGCTAATAAATAACAAAAAAAATGTAATAAAAAAAAAAACACGACCGGAAAGCGGAAGAAACTCCAGCAGATCTGGTCTGCATTTTGTGTGAACAAGCCCTGAAGTACCTTAACTATTAACAGAAATGTATCTTATTTGTGTATCACTCGGCTGTAGATCCTCAAATCCTCTCTGAATTGGTGCTGACACTGTCCTTCCTTCTGGACGGGGGCTACTTTTGTTCCCCATGGTCCCGATGTGTGTTGTAGAGTAGTCACCGATCCAAGCTCACTCCTGTGATACCTTAAAATGCCAATACAAATTAGCTAACTAAATGTGAGATTGTAGTCCATTATGAGAGTGGCCCCCCCCCCCCAAAGGCAAGTAGTGAACCCCAGAGGCAGGGAGGGCTGACATTTCAATCTCAGCGATGGATCCTTACCTGGGTTGTGAGATGTGAACAGTAAATTGGGGCTACCAGTCACTTTAAGTACTTTTTCAATGCTTATTGTAGAACAGCCAAAACTGGGAGAGAGGGTATAGGGCTACAGACATCCATGGGCAAAATAGACTCCAGGCTCGCTAATCCCTTTCAGCTTCCATAGTGCAGGAATACTTTAGTTGAGCTAGTTAAGTAGCCAGCAAAAATATTGTTTCCTTATGGATTTTTCACTCTATTGTTTTATGGAATTCGGATCAGAAAGTCAATTTGTTTCCTTAATCGGATTCGGATCTTTCCGAATTTTTGTTTTAGTTTTGGATGAGTCAAGCGCTTATCACGAATTAATGTTCGTTGCTGAAAAGTGACATTAATTGTTTACTTTTTAACTTTTGACAGTCCACAGTAACATAAAGCAATTTTTTTTCTCATATTATTTTAAACAGCATGGGGTCCCTCCCGAAATTCATACCAGACCCTTTAGGACCCCAATGCAAAAAAAAAAAAGAAATGTGAGGGGTCCACCTCAAAATCTTTTACCTGACCCTTGATCTGAGCAGTAGTCTGACAGGGTAGGAAAGGCGGAGACGATCATGAAGCTGAAACGATCATGGCCCCCTTCCCCCCCCCCACCGCACCATACCAGGCCACATGCCCTCATCGTGGTGAGGTTACTTTGCCAGGAGGGGACTACCCATGTTGATGAGGACAAGGGCCTCTTCCGCACAATCCTGGCCCAGTGGTTGTGGGGGTCTGCGGGCAGGGGGGGCTTATCTGAATATATGGAAGGGGGTACCCAGATCCTGCCCCCCTCATGAATGAGTAAGGAGAAGTTGTTACTCCTACTCATTCACGGTCCCTAAAAGGCCCTTATTTGAAAAAAAAAACAAAAAACACAACACAGTTTTTTGACAATTCCTTTATTAAAAAAAATGTCCATCTACTACTCCTGCCCATACAGAATAAGAGCAGATAATGAGAATTACACTGAAGCATACAAAGGAGCTTTTAGGTTTAGTTGTCAAGGTTACATGAAAAGAAGCAAGGCACTGGCAGGACTGCTGACAAAAATTGTTAGGGATGTCATTCAAGATTTCCACATCATTGCAGAACATGGCATTGGACAACCTATTCCACAGCAAACCAAATTAACAATTCTTTTTTGAGTACATCTAAAAGGCTCCCGTTTGATAGTTTAAATAGGTCCCAAATCCAGTTACTATGTGATACATAAGCCTCATGAAGTAAAATCCATTACTTGCCCTGAGAGAGCCACAGGCATTGCATCTCACAGGGGAGGGTTTCGGCAACAGAGAGTTCTGTCAATCCAGAAAGCAGTGGGCAGGACTAGGTGTGGTCATGTCACAAACCTTAGGCGGAGCCTAAAATGATGAGGGTGGCCTCTCTTGCTTATCCAGTCCAAAAACCTCTTCTGGGTAGACCAGGTGCTCAAGGAGAAGAAGTAGCATGGGTGCCAGAAGATAGCGTAGTCACCCAAGATGCTGGGATCAAGAGAGCAGATGTCTCCCAAATAATGAGGTCCAGGTCATGCCGAGTCAACAACAATCGGGCAGCGAGGTACCAAAACAGCAGATAAAATATAGCCAGGGACAGGCCAAGCCAATAACTTGCGGGCAGCGAAGTACAAGAAAGCAGACAGAAACATGGTCAAGAACGAGTCGTGGTTGAGGGTACAGAACAGCAGTCAGAAGTTCAAGGCAAGCCGGGTCAGTAACGTGAGATTAGAATCAGGATACAGGAAACAAGAACTTTGATGGCAGGAAACAGATGAAGATTACTCAGCATGGAGGTTTTGATGTCTCAGCCTTAAATAGCCCTTTGGGCGCCACAGTTCATAATGAGCGTGTGCACACGTTTGCACGTACAACATGAAACACGCTTACAGATGTCCACGCAGAGGCACACGTCCATGCACAATTCTATGCATCAAACTGTGTGCGTGCAGAGCTCCGGCCACATAGGCTGGTTATGGCTTCCTGACGGTCTGGGTGATTGACGGTCTACAGTCTTGTGAATCAGCAGTGACAAAGCTGATAGCCATGTCTACTCATCCCACTGAGGTGTAAGTAACCTAAATGGGGGTGACAACACTGCTCTGAATAAGGGACAGTGCAGCAGTGTTGTCACCCCATCACAGGAAGCTGCATGAGGTGGAATTCACTGGCAGGATCCACAAAATCTTTGCAGGGAAAAGATTACTGGAAAACTGTAAGTGCAGAGCCACTCACAATTATTTTTTTAATGGGAGGCCGTAGTTCTATTTTAAGGAATTACAGATTTAAATAACAGTGAACACATAAATAGTTATTCCATTTTCCATTTGAGAAAAATAATAAAACAGCATGAGATATAATAGCTTAGCAAATTGACAACAATGCTTCCTGAACAGTAGATCTAGCAGCTCATTAAATGATCTTATTTGTTGCTTAGATCTGCTGAGGCCAATATTTTCAGAGGAAGCAGGACTGCGAGCTCCCCTCCCCCTCTACCCCTTCTGCCCCCCTAATTGTGCATTGCTCTTCATGATGTCACCCGGCAGTTCCCGAGCCCCTCTCAGCGCACAGTCCGTGTATCCTAGAGCCGGGAGGAAATGAAATGATTTCATGTGGTGTGCTGTATATAATTCATTAAAACGATGTCTCGGAGAATAAATGACTACTCATAACTTAATATTGAATTAATTAGAACATTTATTTTCAGCAAAAAACAAATCAATTTCCCAGCGCTGAATGCTGGAATCATTTTTCAAAGCGTAAAAATTGTTTTTTTGGGGGTTTTTTTCTGTTTGGTCGGTTTCTATATATGTTTGCTTTGCACATCAATAATTAAATGGAAAATGCTAGTAAGGACCTCATTCTAATTAGCAGAAAGACCGGACTTGTTTTGCACATAAGCAATTTTTCTTTATATATCAGGGATGGACAAATCCCAGGAGGCAGGTGGTCAATTAGCCTAAATATAGCAAATAATATTCTTGAATCATTTCTGGTAGTGCTGGGGCATACTGCCGTTCTGATGCTGCCAGGCTCTGCCTGCATCCGCAAAGCCCCCCTACTGTGTTTTCACATATACGTGTTTTATATATGTTTAATTTATATATGTACATAAGGGCAGCCATATTAGCTCATTTCACATGCAGGCTCTGCTTCTTGCTTAGTAGTCCTGCTTGGTAATTGGGCTTCACTGTTTCTCTCATTGCAAATCTTTCAGCCCCTCAGGGCTAGTTTCTAGGTGGCTTATACTTATACAGTGGTACCTCGGTTCTCGAACGCTTCTGTTCGCAAACAATTCGGTTCGCGAACAGGAAGTTCAGCAAAATTTTGCTTCTGTTCACAAACTCCACATTGGGTGACGAACACAACCACAGCCATCTTCCCAGCTCTGACAAATGGTTGTGGCTTCCTCTAGTCGAGATTGCGGTCTAATCATAGTTTGATTCGGTTCGTGACCAGAATCTTGGAACAAATTAAGTTTGTGAACTGAGGTACCACGGTACTTACAAATAAATCAAAGCAGCAGGATGGAGATTCTCTCTCAAACGAACGAAATTCTAACAGTGACTGTGGCTTTCATTAGGAAAACTCCTTTTATTCCAAAATTGAATGTTAAAATCAAATAAAATTTCGAACAACATTCGTCTAGTCCCACTAATGGAAATAATTGGGAATCGATCTTCCATCTTGTAGCTGGAGGAAAACCTGAGACAGGGAACCACAATACAAGATATATGCGGTTGCCTCATGTGATTGATGATATAATTGAGGATAGTTCCCTTGGTCCCCATGCCTATAATCTAATCTGGGCAAACTCTTATATATCCCTTCTTGGGTGTCCCTGGGTGTCCTGCATTCATGGCAGATCCATGGTGATGGTACACTAATATTGTTGTGTGGATTTTGGTACTTCGCATTGAAGTCGGTATTCCCAGATATACCTCATCTTCCTCACACAGAAGTGAAACGCATTGAAGATTGGAACATTACACATACATTTATGATATGACTAATCATGTGGAACATTTATATGTTTGATTATGAATTATATATGATTCCATGATTTGACGTTGTAATAGGTCCAGGAGGTACTTTAACATATTCTAAGGGGAAAATGTACTGACTCTATGTACTCACACTGAGAAGTGTATGATGTTTTAAAGATTTTACTCATTTTAATTAGGGCTGTTACTGATTAAAATTTTCGTGTTCGATTAATCACATTTTGTTTAAATCGATTAATCGATTCATTTCGATTAATTATAACGCACATACAGATCCAACTACATTGGCCTATACACATACAGCACAGCAATGAAGTAATAAAATGAACTAGGATTACACTAATCCAGCACGTTATTAATCTCACCTGCCCCACTCAATATGGCCGCCGCTAGAGTAGGGCAACTCAGAATAATAACGTGCTGGATTAGTGTGATCCTAGTTCATTTTATTACTTCATTGCTGTGCTATATGTGTATAGCCCAATGCCTTGGCTGGTGCTCGTGCAGAAAGTTTCTTCGGCAAACTCACCGGCCCAAGTGGCTCCGTAGGCTAACAAAGGGGGGAGGAGTCCGGTGACGTCACGGACATCGACTTCACCGGACTCCTCCCCCCTTCCCTTTGTTAGCCGACGGAGCCACTTGGGGACATCAACGTCACCGGACTCCTCCCCCCTTCCCTTCGTTAGCCGACGGAGCCACTTGGGGACATCGACGTCACCGGACTCCTCCCCCCTTCCCTTCCTTAGCCGACGGAGCCACTTGGGGAAGGGGGGACGGGACTCCCGGAAGCCGGTGGAGAGGTGAGTATTTTCATTAGCGATCAAAAAAATGTTAATCGATCAAAAAGATCAACTATTAATCGAAAAATTAATCGTTAATTTGCACAGCCCTAATTTTAATTAATTCAATAAAGCATTTTTTATATAATCTGAATATTTTATCTACTGTGGTTTATAAGTTTGGGGATTCTATGCGTTTGTTGGTAATTAGGAGAGCATGAGAATTAATATGGGTTACTTTCAATATTAATATGACCTTCATTACCTTAATGAAAATAATGAACAGCAATGTACAGTAAATGGATTTACATACACCACACAACCCACTGCAGTCAGGGTGATCTAAGCCAATATTATGTGATGAAAATCACTGTAGCTGCTAGTAACTGTAGCTTCCGGAGATTTATAGGGGCTCATGTACATGGGCATATTGCAGAGCAAATAAATACGTATTATCATACAGTGTAAAATACGTCTGTATTTGTGTCAGTGAGGTTATGACTGTTGTTTCTATGGTGAAAGATGCTTTCTTGAGTGGGAGTGTGCTCTTGACCTAATCTCCTATGTGCATTTTCTTTATAATGCAATAGAGCGAGAGGAGTTAGGTTTACTATCTTCTAGGTGCTACTGATGTCACAAATAAAATGGCGATGCCCAGCAACAATCACTCTCAAGTAAACAGAAGAAGAGGCGTTGGGGGCGTTGAGTCCCATAAATTTCAGGTACATTAAGTTGAAGGTCACCTTGCTTTGTCAACATTAGACAGCCATATAACGCATGTACAATGATACATGCATAGCACCATGTTTGACTTCTGTTTGTGCTTTGGTCATCTCTGATCATTTGAAGAGATGTCACCAGCACACCAAAAATCCTTTCAGGATAGCCATGTATTCATTTAATAAGAACCATGTCAAGTAAAAACAAGCGCTTTCGGGGCCACCCAGGGCCCCTTCATCAGGCTTAACAATTTTGGTGTGCTGGTGACATCTCTTCAAATGATCCATGTAACTAACGGTGCCATCCGCAGTCACTACCAGCACCCTCCCCTGTCATTGGGGTATCCGTTAAGGAGTGCAACAAGTCTCTCTCTATATTTTGAACTTGGTCATCTCTGTGCCTGATGAAGGGGACCCCGTGTGGCCCCCGAAAGCGCTTGCAAACGAGAGACAGCATATGTCAATAAATGAACACTTATTTGCTGTAATGATCAGTCTAGTGTGCTGGTGACATTCTTCGATTATCTATATGGCTGTTTAAGGTTCAAATAGTAACTCCAGGGTGAACTTCCACTTTAATACAAGGAACACATATATGACCATTTAAAGGGAAGAAAATAAGGGGCCAGGGTTTCTTTAATAACTCGATATATTTCAGTGCCAAATACATAAGAAGTAAGGTAAGGTAAGACGACGTATTAGAGAAAATGCTTCTTACTGATATTTGGCCTGACCATACATTATTTAAAATAAAGTCATGTCATTGCTATAATATGGCCAAGTCTGAGCAATGTAGATACTTTCGTGTTCCTGGATTTTGCCGTGTTAATTATATCTGTAAGTCTTAGAACCTGTGTTAATCCAAAGCCAAGATGCATGATTTATTTTATCTGCTAAGCCAATGAGTAATTATAATGTTCATACATTGACTTAACAAGGCCTCCAAAGTGCCGTTCCCGCACTGATCCTCAGACTGTCTATAAACTTTCCAAAACCTGAAGAAAGACAGAACATGTGAGTGCTAATGATTTACAGGATAATCAGATGCAAAAATCTTCTATGTGCTGCCAGTACTAGTAACACGAAGGATAATTAATAGTGCTGCAAAGTAATGAAGGCTTACTGCTTATAGGACCAAAAAAAGTATAACAAAAATTTACATTATGTGCTGCTAATAACATTCTCAACTATCAGATTTAATCAGTAAAGAAGGGCAATGTTTATGACCCCAATATAACTGACAAAGAAAGGGCTTTTATAGTAGTGAGAGATAGATAGATAGATAGATAGATAGATCGATAGATAGATAGATAGATAGATAGATAGATAGATAGATAGATAGATAGTAGGGCTGCACAGATACCAAGTACAGTACTCGGTACAAGTACGAGTACATGTACCAATACTTTTGAGCTCCAAGACTACACTAGAGAAAAATTCAAAAATTAGGAGGCAGCTGTCATTTGTAAGGAGCACACGGAGCTCCCGGGATTTGTACATCTCTGTTTTAATGTACGATTTTGTTTTTATACATATAAATAAAGGGATGCACAGATAACAGTTTTGCGAGTACGAGTACTGGTACTTGCCGAGTACGTACAAGTACTGATACATTTTTGTTTATTGTCATGTGACAGTTTTTCTAAAACAATACAGACTAATGATTTCAGGACAGTGGTGGAGCGCCAGAGCCAGGTCCCAGCTGCAACCGCTGCAACCCTGGTAGTTCTCATGAAAATGCCAAGTATCTGCACTGGTACTCAAAAAGTATCTGTGCATCCCTAATAGATAGATAGATAGATAGATAGATAGATAGATAGATAGATAGATAGGATCAGTTATGGGCACCCGGGGCAGAAGTTCCCCCCCCCACATTATATAAACATCCACTGGCAGCTTAGTGAATAGACCCCATAGTAGCCATACCATATCCTCAATTATCTACAAACACTCAGCGATCACTGATCGCTGAGTGTTTGCTCTCGCTCTCCTCTCTGACACACTGTCAGAGGAGGCTGAGCGAGCAGAGCAGGGGGCAGAGCCCAGCCTCCTGTGAAAGCGTGGGCTGTCTCCGCCCCCCACACCGCTCTCCCGGACTGTGATAGGCGGCTGAGCAGTGTGGGAGGAGAGACACCGGCTGCTCACGACGCTCTCCTCCCACAGCGCTCGGCCGAGTGTCACTTTCTCTCCTCCCCGCTGGGACATAGAGCAGCGCTCAGTGGGGAGAAAAATCATGGCTGTGCCGACAAAACGGCAGGAAAATGGCACTTTCGGCATTTAGCTTTAGGCCCAGGAGGGACAGCGCACCGGCTGCACCCCCCCCCCCCCGGTTGTTACGCCACTGGATAGGATAGATACAGCAGCACCAGGTAGAGAATAAAACAGCCAATGGTATACCAGATACTAAAAGGACTCCAACGGAGAACATTGGCCTTGAGAAAGGTGGGCTGTGACTTGCTGAACGTTGGTGTAATAAAGCAACTTTATTATTTTCATCATTCTCCATTGGAAGCGCTTTGAGTAACTAAAATACTTTTGGATATGCAATGGGGGGAATTTATCAAAGCAATTGTGACAGTTTTAGCCCCTTAGATCATTTTTTTAAATGTGCAAATCTGTCTTTTAACATGTGCCCCTGTTTTGACCTGAGCTTGCACTACTTTTCCAACTGCGCGTATTTTGCACCTGTTTTGACCAGAGATTGCACTTCTTTTTCAATTGCATGTTTTTTTGCACTTTTTTGCACCTGAATCACCTAACTATACAATCGCAACTTAAGAAGTCCCCAGGACCACTTCTTCAAGAAGCGACAGTTTGGCGTTTTGTCTAGAGTTACAAGTCTTCTTTCCTGGAGTCTATTAAACCTCATTTATCAACAACATTACACTGACATCATAAATCTGCGCAAAGTGCGTCAAATATATTCCGTGCAAGTTTAATCACTCGCAATTGCTATGATAAATTCCCCCTCAATATATATATATATATTTGCAGGTTCTACTGTATCTGCAGCAGTATTATCGACAATCACAATTCCAATCAATTGAAATGGGTACGAAGGTCAGTACAATTGAACACAGTTTCGCCTGAAACTTTCTTCAATTGTTCTGACCTTTGTACCCATTCCAATGGATTTAAAAGGCTAACACATTTAATTTCTGTGTGCAATAATGATTTATTCCAACAGTGATACGTTATTGGTAATGACCCTTCATGGCCGTATCCTAACCTAGTCATCACATGAGATGCATATTTTCGGCAGAGATCAGGCTGTGTATGGCCACTCTAAACTTGTAACAGTACATCAATGATTTTTGGAGATTTCCCTACTTATATACGTTCCCTACTTTTGCACCAAATGCCTGCCCAGGACAGCCCCCAGATATATTCAATGTGTAGGTCTTGAAGGAATTAGTAGTTCTGTCAGCCTTAGTCCCCGTTCACACCTAGGCGTTTTGTTACTCAAAGGTAAGTGTGACAAAACGCTCAAGAAAAGCAATCCCATTCATTTTTATGACCCCTGTTCACACCTGAGCACTTTGTTGCAAGCAGAAAAACGCCTGTCAATGGAAAAAGTATGTGAGCTCTATTTTGGCCAATTGCTGCATGTTTTGGTTTCATAGAGTTCAGTGGGAAACTTTGTATGTCGAAATGCACAATAAAATGCTCAGATGTAAATAGGGGCCCTAGAAATGAATAGGATTCTTTATCTTGAGCGTTTTGGCGCACTCAGGACTAGCAAATGGGATTCCTTGTCTTGAACATTTTGTCACGCTTAGCTTTAAAGGAGAATTATGAGGTGAGTGCTTTTCACTCAGCCTCATAATCTGAGCCGACCTGTGACAATGAAACTGTCACAGGTCGGCTCAGTAGATCGGGAAGTGAGCGAACACATACCGGCGTTCGCTCACTTCTGGATCCTGTCACTGCAGAGAGCCGTGACAGGGGAGGGGCTGGATTCCCCCCTCCCCTGTCCGATCCTCCAGTGCTGACTGACGGAACGGACGGGGAGGGGGCGGGTACAGCTGGCTCTGCCTTTAGATAGGCAGAGCCAGCTGTCACTCACGCAGCTGGGCAGATCCAGACATAATTGTCGGGATACGTTTCAGCTGCGGCGTCTCAGTATACCGCGAGCTGCAGCTCGCGGTATACTGAGCTTTGGGTAATGGGAGGATGCTAGTTTGTGTCCTCCCGTTACCCTTCGGAGAACTATGGGGAAAAGCCCGAACCCCATAGTTCTTCTTTAAGTGACTATACACCTAGGTGTGAACGCAGCCAACAGCAACTGTGCCGCATTGCCAAAGTTGCTGAAATAACCTCACCTTCTAAAAGAGTAACTAAAAAAGTAGAAAAGTAGATACCAATTCATTTGCTTTGACTGCTCTGAAGAGGTCCTCCTCTAAATTGCTTTCTGAAACCGACGCTTCCAGGAGTGTAGATTTTCTGTGTCCTCCACAGCACTCACTGGTTCTCTGAGTTGACCCCTCCATCATTACCGGTCGCAGGAGATCAGAGAGTTGGTTTCAGAAGACACAGAGTAAAATGTATTCATGACAGAGTGGTGTTCAGTAGCATGAGACAGCAAGTATTCGCATTATTATACTCAACTGCTCTTCCTTTACATCAAATTGGTTCTCATGAGTTCCAATGCATGGCAATGAAATGCATTATTGTAAAGCTCAGGTGGAAGCACCAGAATAAACGATCACATGGGATACATTTGTGTTCTACCAAAATTCCATTGCACAACCATAATTTGCTTGGTTTCCAAAATAACCCTCCGAATACTGAAAAATAATGTGCTGATCATGGGTCCCTTCTGCAAGCAGAGTGTGCACATAGCATGTGTTGAATGGTTGGTCTCTATTATTCATTGTTTCAGTGTGGATGTCGTCTCTCCTTCCTCTGTACACACTGACCTGCTTTCTTTGAAGTCTCCAACTGCTGTTTCTCTGTTTTCCAGAACTGGTATTAATGAGACCCACTGGGATGTTTTAATCCATCTGCTTCATCTGTTACTCCAATTCTCTGTTCTACAAATTTGCTGTTTTATTTTTTACCAGGTCTACCAACTTCACCGACTTTATTCTATATATATTTGTTTAAAGTGCACCTGTCTCTTACTGTCAGCAGTCATAACGTGATGATGGGGGGCCATTAACAAAGCTTTCAATTAAATTAAAGTGACACTAAACCCAGGAATGAAATCTTAAAAATTAGGGATGCACAGATACTAGTATCTGTATCGGTGCCGATACCGAGTATTTGTATTCACCCAAATGTTCCCGATGCCTATCCCGATACTGGAACTTTCGTTATCAGGAAGCCGGGCTGCAAATTATTACATACTGCCAACCTTCCTGATTGGCCGGGAAGCCAGCTCCATGCTCCCTCATCACCAGGAAGCATGGAGTTGGCTACACGGAAAAGAAAGCTACACAGAAAGATGGCTAATCAGGAAGCCAGGCGGCGAGTAATTACCCATGCCCCGGCTTCCTGATTGGCCGGGAAGCCGGCTCCATGCTTCTTCATCACCTGGTGATGAGGTAGCATGGAGCCGGCTTCGCAGCCAATCAGGAAGCCAAGCGGCATGTAATGACTCACCGCCCACCTTCCTGATTGGTCATGAAGCTGGCCAATCAGGAAGGCAGGTGGCGAGTCATTACCTGCCCCTAGGCTCCATGCTACCTCGTCACCAGGTGATGCAGAAGCATGGAGTGGTGGCTACTGTACACCACACACAGGGACCATCGGGAACAGAAGTAGTCCCCCTCCAAAGGAAGAACGATGTCAACATGAATTCACAGATGATTAAGATACATTTTTGTTAATAGTTAAGGTACTTGAATGCATTTTTAAGATTTAACTCCAGAGTTTAGTGTCAATTTAAAGTCCAACACCAGGCAACCAATATAGCAGCCCCATGCTGCTAAAAAAAAAACCAATTAAAATGCCTTGTTTCTCCTGGAATTAGTGCATTTGTAATATCATCATTGGGTCCCATTTCAAACTTGCAGTGTCCGTAGGAGGAGTCAGTGGGGCACCCTATGTCTCTTCTTGCTGTAGGCGCACCTAACCAAACTGAACTTCCCAAGAAATCTTAGCAAGTCAGCATATTTGTGGGAAGGCTCTTGGCAGTTTACCAAGTTTTTGAAATATAAACTACTGTTTTACTTTATAAGGCACAATAGTACATCCTCACCTGCCCTATCGGGAATCACAGCATTATCCTGGTAGTACCCGTATAATGCTAGCATGTAAGTATCATTCATATTGAATGGGCATTACAAGCAGGGGCGTATCTATGGTAAATTGCGCCTGTGGCAAGTGCTGAAATTATGCCCCTGTGCAAACATCTGACACCCCAGTTCATGAACACGCAGACACACACACATTCACACTAGAGCTGCTCGGCCTGTAAGGTTGGTGCTGGTGCGGTGTGGAATAGGGAATGCACAGCATCACATATAGAATGAGGTGGTGTGAATAGGAAACGTACAGCACTGGATAAGGAACGAAGGGGTGTGAAATAGGGAATGTACAGAATGTAATATAGAGCACACTAGTAAATATATTTTTGTATCTTAATAGAATCTAAATAGAATAATGCTGGACCCATTTAGATCTTCATCAGTGCAGACTCATGGTTGATTGCAGTGGCAGCTTAACTATTCGGTCCCGTGGTTCGGGCCCCAAAGATGAGGAGGTGTGCCTCTTTAGTTATATTGTGCTCCATTTAGTCCCCTATCAGCATGGGCCTGCATTGATTACAGTGACACATGTGCCAATGCCCCGGTCTTAGGCATGTGGAGAGGTGTTTGCTTGTATATAAGCAGCCGGGGTAGAGGAATGCTTGAATGACTGACTTCCTCTGCCCAGTTCTGCATTAGATGACTCATCAAAGGAAGTGGGTACAATCCTCTGCCCTAGCTCTTTGTTTACATGTGATAACAGTGATTGGCTGTCTGTCTGTTACTGAGGGTTTGCACTGATGAGACATCTAAATGAGGCACAGATTAGGTAATGGGGCAAACACCACCAATGTCCGTGTGTGGTGTGACCCCCCTCCAGTGGCGCATGGGGCAGGTGCCCTGCCTACCATACCCCAGATATGCTACCAGCAGCCTGCAATAGCTGAAGCTATGTCCCTAACCAACAGGGCTCCATGGCAGGGACTGGAGACATTTAGAAGATAGTTCAATAGAAATGTATGGTTCAGCACACATAACATTTTGTATTAAAAGGATTTAAAGAAAAGAAAGAAGCAGTGAGATACAGGTAAGTAAGCATATGGGGAGCGGGGGTCTGCAAAAATAATAAATACACTTTGAAAGTGAACAAAGAAGCCGGAGTCTGATTGCAATTCTTATCAAAATTTTATTAATTTAAAAGCCTGGATCATTCAACAAGAATACCAATGTGTTTCGGCTTAACAGCCTTAATGATAGCTATGAGGAACCAGGGAAGGCAACATATATGCGGATTAAACAAACACAGCTTTCACAAACACAGCTAAGGTTATTTTTTTAAGCTGATCACTTTTACGTATATATCTAAAAACATTCTTAAAGCCTAGAGTCTAACAGATGAAAATCCACAATGGATGGAGCCTGTTGCACACCACCGAGATCAGCATACCGAGTGCATGACCCAAAGCAGGAAAACACTGTTATCTATAGGAAATATACATAATTTTTTTATCGCATTTACAGAACATTAACCCATCACGCTGCACTGAGATTACCACTCCAGCAGCCACTTGTCAATGAGATAATGCGTATCGGCCATCAGGTAGAAACTGCTTGAAAGGAATAGGAACCTGACTCTCTTCTCGAAAGATAAGCACATGCTCTATAATGGCCATTATGACTCATATGCCAAGAATGCCATTTCAGTTGAAGAAGATGCATTGAATAAAAACATTTTAGTTAACAGGAATTTGCAGACCAGTTTAAGACATAGCTTAAAGGGTTTCTGAACCCTCAGCTTTCTTTTGCATAGATCTACTGCTACCAAGCAGTAGATCTATGCAAAAAGTAAAAAAAAAAAAAACCCTCTTTAACAGCGGTTTAAACTTACAGCGGTGTATCTTCCCTGCGCGCTCCCGTCCGAAAATGTGAAACCGCTCGGGTAGCCGCAAAGCATCTTGGGGCGGGCGCATGCACAGTTCACATTTTCGGCCAGGACTCGAGGAGAGACACCAGGTAAATCTATGGATGCGTGCACCTGCATGCAGACACCGTGGGAGAGGAAGCTGCAGCAATCACAGAGGAGTCAGCGCTGGATCGGAGACTCGCCGCAGCGCTGAAGAGAAGGCTGAAAACGTCAGGAAAGAAAAAGATGATCGGATTAGGAGACATCATTTAAGGTAAGTGCTTTCATTAAGGTTGTGTTGAGGCAAAAACATTTTTGCCTTTAATGTCACTTTAAAGAGAATCTGTCACTTTGCTAGCTTTGCTTGCACTGATACTCACCTTTGCAGTGCTCCTCTACTGCTCTTTCCAAGGCAAGTGCATGCTTTGGGCCAGAAGGTATTAGAGCTTACATGGGGTTGATGATCCCAGGTTAATGCTTCCCATTGACCCAATTGGCCAATTAGCAGCCAGCCAGAGGAGGCCACATGTTCCCCCATGGCTATTTACAACAGAACAATGGCAAAGTGGTGGTGTGTGTGTGTGTGTGTGTGGGGGAAAGGGGGGTGTTATAGCCTTTAAGAGACTTTTTCATGAAAAAAGAGCAAGGATGGGGATAGGAAGGTTTTATGCGATATGTACCATATATAATATAATATAATGAAGGCGGGTCCCCTGTTTAAATATATTAACAAAAGACACAGATTTCCCCAAAAGGGGATCCCACCGTTCTTTCAAAGTGTACGCAAGATAATATGTAGAAATATATATATTTATTATAGAAATTTTAAAATATATAACACATATATCAAAAATCAAAAAATGACAACAAGACATAAACATAAAACAACATATATATGTGGCTGCATTCCGTTATAGATGCTAGACAATGCTATAGACAACACATAGTGCGGGCATGCCCTGGAAAGACCTAAATATTGTACTGGATATAGTATATTCGTATTAACCAGTGTATAAATATTGAAAAAAGAGTCCGTATTTAATTAAACATTAAAAATGAATGTAAACTCACAGTGAGATTTATCTTCATTTTCGGATCCGATTTGATGAAAGATAATGATGTTACTGGCACTCCAACTGGATCTATTTTGCAGGATGTCGGTAGTACAGGAGATATGATAAATCTCACTGTGAGTTTACATTCATTTTTTATACTTTAAGGAGGATTATTATTCGTTTTTTCTTTTTCTTCGTTTTTCTCTTCATTCATTTTTTCTTTTTTTTTCTCTATACGGATCTGCGCTCAGAAAACAGCTAGATCAAAAGCTGCTATAAAAAGTGCAAAAGTCTGAAGAACCTAATAACCCAAACCATAAATAATAAATAAATACATTTAAATCATGCGTATATGAAAATCATGAATCCCAAGAAATAATAAAAAATGGTATTAATCATATGGATGATAATAATAAGGTGATAATTCAATCACCTAAAAGCCCCAATACGGTGAATTCTAGTCCCTTAATCCTATTAAAAAATGTGTTATAATGAATCATTCCAAAGAAAAAACAATCTAAAATATATAACAAAGCAACCTCCGTGTGAAAAATTCAAATGAGCGCTGCATACATATACACAAAAATATTATTTTTGACACAATGATAAAAATCGGGTGACAGAAAAAAATTCGATAGCAGACATATAGAGGATAAAGGTGATTTCTACTTCGTGATCTCCTCTTATCTGCCGAACACTAAGGGGTCTATTCACAAAGCTGTCGTAGGCAGCCGAGTGAATAACCGACCCTAAGTGAAGTGACTGAACGCTGTTCAGCTATTCACTTCAGGCTTCTATGGCTGATACCAGCTGTACACTGGTTAAAATCCGCCGTACATCAGCTTGTTGCGGCTGGCTTCGGGTCGGCCAAACATGCTCATCATGTTCGCCCGACCCAAAATGCAGAAGGAGTTCGACTCAGACGATCCAACGTCAGGCTACTCGCTGCTATTCAGCCTATTCTCATAGATGCCGAACATCAGAAAAACAGTTAAAAAATAGAAAACGATTGGGCGGAGCTAGCAGTGACAGATAGCTCCGCCCAACTATTTTCTATTGGCCGGTCGGTTCTGCTGCGTCAGAATAAAAAAATAAAAAAAACTACCATAGGAATGCAGATTCCTATTGGCTATTTCACTTTCCAATAGTCAATAGCAAACTAGCTATTGCACCCGCCCTCTGCTGCAGTCAATCACTAGAAGGGGACCTGATGGAGAACCTCAGGTCCCCTCTGCTGATTGACAGCAGCAGTGAGTGGGTGCAATAGCTAGTTTGCTATTGGCTATTGCAAATTGAAATAGCCAATAGGAATGTAGCTATGCATTCCTATGCTGTTTTTTTTTTTATTCTGACGGCAGCCAATGGCTCAGATGTCAGAAGAAAAAAAAAAAGACAACAGAGCAGGGAAAGGTTTACTCTGCTCGATCGAGCAGAGTAAAACTTTCCGGGAGAAAGTGTTTAATCTTCAGGGCGGCCGGGAGCCGCTATCTGATAGCGCGAGACTCCCAGAGCGTCCGGGAGAGTTGGGCTGTCTGGAGATCAGTGTCCCTGGTTACCTGGTTACCAAAATGCGGTGAACTCCACATGTCAAACAGATCTGCCCCTTGACGCGCGTTTCTTCACATGACTTTTTCAAAAGGAAGGCAGATTTACCCATGCATCCTTAGCGCTGTGTGTTTTTTTTAACCAATTTTTGAGGTTCTCCTTTATGGCCAGATACATTTTTAGGTAATTCCAAGAGCGCAGTTTTATTATTTATAAACACTTATTAGCAAGCCTGCAAAAAAGACAAAAAGAAAACAAATTGCACTGTCTTGGGGTTAAAAAGAAAGGTTTTAGTTGCAACTTTTTCTAAATATGTGGAAGCCACACTGCTTCATCAAGGCCCCCTCTGTGTAGCGTAGTCCAAACGCTAATTTATGAGAGCCTGCAAGTGCAGGTTCACCAGGAGGCAGCCCATTCCTCCTTAAAGACACAGGGACACACCAGAAGTCCTGCACATCACAATGGCAGGTGAAGCCCCTTGTATGTCCCCACACCAAATCCAACAAGAATAAATGGCAATCACACTCATTAATACATTACTAGCTAGTTATGAATTGATTCTTGTGCTTGCTGTTTGTTTCTCATGCCTGGATAAGGGTATTGTTGAAATGTAGAGGGAACCCCACACCAGGCTTTTTAAAAAGGTCACTTTCAAAGGACTACATCATACAGTTCCATAGCTTCTCATTCCGGAACTTACGATCAGAGGAAGATTTCCTCTGACTGGCAGTACCGCGGGGAAACATGGATCCGGCTTTCTGGTCAACTATGCTGTTTGGCCGGCTCAATGCTGATAGACTGGGAAGCCTGCTCCATTCTTATTGGCTGGGAAACCGGCTTCCCAGCCAATCAACATCAAGCTGGCCAACATTGGCCTAGAAGCCGACTTGATGCTGATTGGCTGGGAAGCCGGTCTTCCGGCCAATCAGCAGGGAGGCGGCCAAACAGCAAGGAGTAGGCTTCCCGGGCAATCAAGGTTAGGTAATGACACGCCGTCCGGCTTCCTGATTGCCCGGGTACTTCCATGCCAGCGGAAGTAGCGGTATCGGTACTCGGTATCAGCAAGTACTGAAATTAGGGAGGTCCCGATGCCACTTTTTCAGGCCCAAGTACAAGTACAAGTACTTGTCAAAATGCCCTGTATCGGGCCCGATTCCGATGCTAGCATCGGTATCGGGACATCCCTAACTGAAATATAAATATCGGTACTCGTACAGTCGTACTCGATACAGACAAAACCGGTATCGGTGCATCCCTAATTTTTCCAAAATATTTTTTGCATTAGTACATGTCCCCCAAGGCAGTGGCCAGCTACCCATACCCTTCTTTAGGAATATCTTGCAAATACGCCTTAAAAAAGACTAATAAATAAAATATTAGATTTGCTTCCCATAGACTTCAATAGGGTTCAACACTATTTTCAGTGTTCATGTACTTCCCACTGGGTTTGCTGAACCTCCTGCAATCCAAACTTTTCATGGTTCCCTCATTCCTAGTTACAGACTTCCTGTGCAGTGGCCCTGATTGGCCCAGCACTGTCCCACAGAGTGAGTCACATGCCCCTTCATCTTGGAGAAGTGCCAAGAATTTCCTCTGGTTTCCGATGATTCAGGGATCAAAGGGGGGGAGTGACTAAAATTGGGTTGGGCGGGGGGATGCGGAGCAAAGCCCAGGATTACCTTCAACTTTAAAGAGTCATAATTTTGCTTTCTTTTTTCTTGGTTTTTCCCTAGAACCACCTAATCTTCTAATCTCCAACCAAAGATGACTAAATCCTCTATTCTCAAACCAAAATACATCATATTGCTTTGTTAAGATTCTCTCTTTATTTTAGATGGATTCTGTGCTTTAAAAATAAACTTTTTTTTTTTAAAAAGAAAAACTGTTGTGAGAAGAATATGGAGGCTGCCGTTAGTGATCTGCTTCTAAATATTCCAATTGGCCGGCCGCCATGCACATTCTGTAGCTTTAATATTTTGTGAGTCATGGACCTGGCACAAGTGTGCAACAAAAGAATTCAGAACACCTGATCTTTATATTTATTCCAGGTCAGTGACATCCTAGAACAATTTACTGTAGTAAGGATTTACTTTCTGGCATAGCCACTGAAGCTATTTGAGCTTTGTCTATAGGGAAGGAATCAGTGTTGTATATCCTTACCTTATTTGATGTTTTAGATGTTTGTACCTGTATTTGTATTTGAACCTGAAAAATAGTAATTCAAATAAATGCCACAATATGGTGCTCATTCTTCTGCATCTCTCATGAAGAACCAAAGCCTTACCTACATGTTTACATATCTACATATTTAAAAGGGACCTTGCACTTCCTGCAAGGACTGCTCATTTACCAAGGGCACCCTTGCCCATGTTAATCAATTGCACAAACATGTAATGAAAACACTTATCACAATCCTTACGACAATATCCTGGGGAATGGTGAGTACACTAAATCTCACAAGATTACAATACAGCAAAGTGCAGTTCTGTCTTATCGTGAGATTTGGGCTACTTAGTATTTCCCAGTAGTGATGGGCTGAACACACCTGAGTTTTGGCTCTAATAAGAACTTTAGAACAGTGAAAAAGGTCTTACAAGAACTTAGAACTCAATGTAAGTCTATGGGACCAGAACTCGGAAAATCAAATGTCCCCATTGTGAAGGCTTATATGGACGTTATTGGCCATAAAAAGGGTATGGGGATTTGGGTACTGCCCCGGGGGACATGTATCAATGCAAAAAACACTTTTAAAAAATACAGTTTTGAAAGGAGCTGTGGTTTTAACATTGCTTAAAGGGTAACAATAAAAATTCCTTTAAATATCATGCCTGGGGGGTCTGCCTGTGAAGTGGCAAATCTGTACGATGTATAGAACCTGCTGCAGCAAAAATGAAAGTTATAAAGAAAAAAATGACATTTCAATTGCTGGTAATTGGTTTTCCTTTAATCTTGTAAACAACTGCTTGGGGCGGCAGCAGGGCCGGATTTTACACAAGGCCAACCAAGGCCTGGCCTTGGGGCAGCAGGGAGTAGAAGGGCACCAAGGCTGTGGAATTTCTATTTCCTGATGCCCGGGACATGCAGTTATTACAGGTAGTTGTTTTCCACATGTAGCCCTGCTACAAGCAGAGCTAAGTGTACAGCGTGGAAGCCGCCACTTGTTTTGTACAAGTGATCCTGGTGATGTTGCTAAGATCACTTGTATGCAGCCTGCAGGTCTGTCATTCTCCATGGGGGGGGGGGGTTGATCGTAGCCCTTCCGTTATTACTGACGAGTGCAGGATTGGACCCTGCTCTAAAAATGCAAAGTATATATACCTGTCAGGTGTGGAAAAATGGGCCTTTGGTGTTGGTGCCTCCACACTGTAGCCCCTCACAGTTATTCTGGATGAGCGCAGGGATGGGCCCTGCTGTAAAAACTCAAATTATATGCACCTATCACACACCTGTCTCCTTGTTGGCCTTTCAGACATGATGTGGGGTTTATTATAAAATTTTATTAAAGAATTTTATTAAAGAAATTGGTGCTTGGGTGCAATACTTTATTGAATAGGGTGCTTGGTGCACTATAAACTGTTGCATGGCTTCTTATGAAGAAAAAAAAAACCGGGAACATCAGTGACGCAGAAGGGGGAACACCAATGATGCAGCAAAAGAACCTACTGCTGAAAAAAAGTCAAAATAATGTTGAAAAAAGAAATGGGAACACCTGTGACGCAGAAGGAGGAACACCAGTGATGCCACTGACACACACACACAAAAAGATAGCGAATATACAACACAGAAAATAATTGTATATACAGTATAGTGTACTGTATCTAGCACTACAATGGTGTATAAAGCACTGACACTACACTAAACTGAGACCATTTAACTTTCCCTACACTACACTACATTGCCAGAACCACTCTATATTTAACTCCAGCAACACACTACATAAGGCTGCAGTGTAAGCAACCTTATATAGTGTGGGGCTGGGACTTAGCTATGAGCCATGATTGGTCAAAGTCATCATTACTTTGCCCAATCATGGCTCTCACAGTGCACTGTTCTGTGATTGGGCAAAGTCTTGCACCTGACCCGTGGTCAGGTGCATTGCTTTAGCCAATCAGGGCTCTGACAATGCACTGTGTGGTACGCACACTGTTCGACTTGAACATTGCTAGTTCTTGTGTTCAGCGTTGGACGAATGGACCGCCGAGTGTCCCACAATGCACTGTGTGGTACGCAGTGCATTGTGGGACACTCGGCGGGCGAACAGACCACCGAACACTGAACACAAGAACTAGCAATGTTCAAGTCGAACAGTTCTTCGACTCAAACTTTGAGCCCATGTCTATTTCCCAGGATCTCATTGGAAGGATGGCACCTTTTTCTAGGTGCCATGGGTGGAAGGGGGGGGAAGATAAATATATGAACTAACTTCCCCCTGACAGGTGTTTTTTTTTTTGTGTAGTGTATTAAAGTGCAACAAAAGCCAAAACTTTTTTTTTTTTTTAGTTTTGAATTGAGTGGAGAGGGATTAGAACACATGTCAGATTTGTATTTTTGTCTGTGCCCCCATTAGAGAGATTCGCCCTCTCTATCCTAGTGACCATTATCACTCAAAGGGAAAGTGAAAGAAAATCCCAAATTTTAAGTTCTCGTCAGAACAAGAATACATTTGAAATCTTCCAATGGAGACACTAGTTCTGGTAACCCTGCCGACCACCAGGGATTTCCTCTCACTTCTTGTTTTGGCTATGGGGCGGAAGGTGAAAGGAAATCCCCCCCAATGGTACACAGACGGCCAAAAAAAAGATGACAAGGGTTATAAGAGTTCATACCCTCCCTTACTCTGTCCAACACTAAAAAAATGGCTTTGGTTCGACTTTAAGATGGGGGCTCTCAGTGAATAAGCGGACCCTGCTATTTGGTGCAAGGTCTTCTTTTTTGCTGGTATGACACTGGTATATAAACGCTACGTATACATTATATTGTATGTCATTTGGGTGATAGTGTCACTTTAAAGGGGCTAAAATAAAAGTGATGAAAAATATGGCCCCTGTAAAGAACATATGTAACTTTCCTGCTACCCAAACCTCTGATCTCTGCTTTATTTTAGAGAAAAACTTTGAGGGCTCCTCTGAATCTTACACATCCAGCAGTATCGAATTCCTATTCCGCTGTCAAGTGCTGGGGTTCCTCCCACAAACTCTTAGATGAGGGGTAGGTAAACTCCTGCATTCCAGCTGTGGTGCAACTAAAAATCCCATAATGCATCACAAGACTCTGACTGCCAGAGACATGACTCCCAGAGGCAGATGCATGATGGGATGTGCAGTTTCACTACAAAACAGGGGCCAGAGTTTGCCAACCCCTGCCCTTGACCATTGCAGGATACAGTAGTGAGATAGGAGTCTGTGGGAGGGACCACATAAAAAGGCAGGAGACCAGGAATTCAACGCTCCTGGCAGAGGCGTAACAAGAAACCTCAGGGCCCTGGTGGAGGATAACCAGGAAGGGCCTCCAGGGAGGCAATATCGGCGCTTCTGAGGTTACCGGGGTCAAGCCCTCTTCTTCCTTTCTGGGGCCACCCAATAACAGAACGTCAGGGCTCGGTTGCACATGAAACCACTGGTAGTTCTGCCAGTAACTCCTGAGGTTGATGGAATAATTTCTCTGAAATGAAGCAGCAATCAGCGGCGGTGGCAGCACGAGAGGCGAGTATTTGATTTTTTGTTTACTTTAGCTAAAAAGTGGCTTCTGACATATTCTATATAAAACTGGTAATGCAATTTTTCCATTTCTTCTAAAACCATAGGAAAGGAAAACACAGTCAGAAGAAGCAATGTGCTAGTTAGCTAATCCTTATTTTATCCAGATATTCTAAGTAGTCATTTCTAAGGAAGCTGAAATGACATGGTGCTCGCAACACTTCCGTTTATCAAAACCAAGCAGAGGTTTCTCAGCGGATCCTCTCCATTATTACCTCGGCCACTAGAGCATTCTCTGTTGTTTACTGCATTGAGCCAAACTACTGGTAGCTCTACAATTAGATGACCATCGTTGCAATTTACAGCTTCCTGGTTGAGGAAGCGGACAGACATTTTTGTCTGCTGAATTAGGCTGTTGTAGACTTTCAGTTTGCGAACACAGAAATCCGATAGAAAAAAGAATCTGTGAGCTAAAAAAGACTCTTGCTTCCTAAAAACGTGGTTTAGATGACAGCATTGTCAACGGCACATGTCATAACCCAACTAATATCTAAATAACCTGCGAAAGACACCTAACGAAACAGGTGTTGAGAGCACGCTTCTCTATACACTGCGGTATGCATGCGCTTGGAATGTGTCCAGGTGAATGCAGATGTCTATATCACAGCTGTATGCAGCAATTCTTAAATAGGGGAAACAGATGTCGAGATGAATTAATCATGTCATGCTTTGCATTTGCTGGCTTAACAATGATTCCATAAGATTTACTGTAAGCCATTCACTCAGGTTTCTGAAATAGCCCACGTTATGGATCTTGTTATGTAGTTTAATGACATGCAGAGCTATTCCTGCTATAAGGGAAGGTGACATTTCTGTCTCAGATGATCTCCTCTGGGGGCATCCTGGGATAAAACTCTTATGTTGACTCCTGGCCCCTTATCAGCCTCCTAGTAAAAGGAAATTCTAATGGTTGGGGGTCAGTTTTATTTTGCTTATATGTTTTAAATAAGTTATTTATATGTTTTTTTTCTTATACTGTATACAGCCCAATGAGAAAATAGCTGCACTGCTCACACTGAACCATCTTTATTGAATTCATAAGCTAAAATAAATTTACACTATCGAGGACTATGACACAACCCTAACCCATGAAACCATTTAAAATCTGAATTCCCTGCTATGCAAAGAATAGATGTGTATTGTGGGAGTTATGGACCCCTGTGAAGGGACAAGGATACATAGTACGATTTATAACTTATATGGAGGCAGCTATCTGTCAATAGAGGTATCCTAAGGAGTACCCAGAAATGTTTGTAGAGTATTGGCAGAATGAGAGCACCACACTGATAATGTCAGTCCAGTATGAGTTTTGACAATTATGTGGAGGTAAAAAGCCAATGCATTTTGGGGGTTCACAAACCCCCCTTCATCAGGGATTGTATGATGCCAATGAGTATAAATATGCACTGGACTTGTATCAAGAGAATGCATTTGGTAGTGATCAGGCGCCCATATAACAGAACCAGTGGCATTCAGTACCAGTGCCAGCCAGTACCAGAAACAGTGTCATCCAGTACCAGCCAGAACCAGTGTCACCCAGTAACAGCCTGAACCAGTGTCATGAAGTACCAATGCCAGCCAGAACAAGTGTCATCCACTACCGTTGCCAGTCTGTACCAGTGTCATCCAGTATCACTGTCACATTGTTCCAGTCAGTACCAGTGTCATCCAGTACCTGTACCTCCACATCAACTTATTAAAAAACTCTTACTGGTGTGGTGCCCTCATTCTTCCAGTACTACCCTACTATGCAAACCTTCCCATATAATTATAAAATCTGATACATCATCCATAATGAGTAACGGTGTAAGTGAACTCTTAAAGTGATATTGTGATATTAAAGTTTTGGGTTTTCTTCTTTTTAAAAATGTTTAGTATCCTTGCTTTCTAGTGGGTCCTCGCAGCGCTCATCCCGCCGCCCCCTGCACGGGTGCCGCCATAAGCTAAGCAGCTGTGGTGGCAGTACCCTTGCCTGCTCGTGCCCACAGTAGCTGTGTACATCTATAGACACACACACCCCTGCGGCAGGCCATGCCCCTCTTCTCCGCCCAACAGTTTGATTGATAGCAGAAGGAGCCAATGGCTCCTCTGCCATCAGTATCCTCCCCCTGCAACCAGGAAGAGGCCGGGGGAGAGACAAAGGTACTGGTCAGTTTTTACCTTAATGCACAGAATGCAGCATTTAGGTAAAATATGCCCAGACTTTAATACTACTTTAAGCGAATTCATTTTAGCTTTTTAGGGAATAGAAAAAAAAAGTACAGGAAGTTGGTAGCTGAAATTGGGGACCACAACATTTTTGCCTCTATTTTACTGCTGATGTTCTCCTGTGATTTGTGATTGGAGTTCCCTTTAAAGTTTTATCATCTATAATTCAGTGAGAATGTATAACCCAACAGAATAAGGTGAGATGGGCTAAACAAACAAAAAGCCCTCTACTAAACCAGAGCATAACACAGCAAAGCTTTCTTAGAACAGAAGGTAATCACGTGTCCCATTACATCACATATCCCAAAAATAAGAAAATGATGATGCGTTTTAGGATAGTGGGCAGATCCATGCAATTAATGCTTTATCCCGCCATGACCCACTGTACATCTGGATCTACTGGTGTAAAGTACAGATACGGCTTTATATTATAGAACCGTTTATTGGAAACTGCACACAGCTTTTTTAGGTTCGTTGGCCATCAGGTGCAGTGCATGGAAACAATGGCTTCTATAGAGTAGTGCTGGGGGTCCAATGAGAAAGTATAACCTGACAAGCTATGGTGGGGTGGGCTAAAAGAGATCAAAACACCCGCCAATGAACCAGTGTATAGCAAGGCATAGCATAAAGGAATGATTTGCACGGCCCCACCCACTCTCCTGAAATGAATGAAGGAATAATCCTCTTAGTTTTGGGATATGTAATGGAACGAAGAATGAAGTGAGACACTGGCACTCCAATTGCAATTCATAAACGTCTGTTTATTGACATAAATGCAGCATAAATACACTCCGTGCAACGTTTCAGGGTCTCAAAGGATCCCCTTGATCAGGCAGAATAAGTGATACATACAGTATGCATGTGATAACTAGTGAATAAATACACACCACCATGTGAAGAACAACTAATCCTGTGACCCGCTCTGATCATGTGAGGTTGTGATGATGTCTCATTCTCGCCAACAATTAAAATAAAGTAACAGTCCATTCTGTCATAGAAAAATGTATCAAATCATACATGAACAATGTTGGTGTGATCCGGTGTAGTATTTGCAAAATATTAAGGACATCGGGATCTAAATATGAGGCCAGTGTGATCATAATGTGCAGCTGTTGTATAAGCAAAGCCGTTACAGTACCTCAGCTCATATCCCAGCAAGGATAACATGCCACAAACCTGTGGCAGGGTTAAATTGTAATTCTTGCTAACTGGCTGCACACATTCCTGGCAAGTTGTAGACTTGCGGAACACTTGCAGCACAAGTTCTAGTTGACACTTTTTGAATGTGTAGCAAATTTGCTTGGCAAGTCTCAGCAAGAGTCCTGAAAGTCTTAGCAAGAGCTCTGCAAGTGTACAGCTCTTTTGCAAAGCACGTTGATCTGGAGACTTGCAATGCAGACTTGCTGTAATTGTGCAACGAAATTGTGAAGCTTGGCAAGCAGGCCCGGATTCCCCACAAGGCCACCGAGGCCCGTCCTCGGGGCGGCAGGGCACAGAGGGACGGCAGCGGTGTCCTTGTGGGGAAGTTACAGCCATCGGGCGGTAAGTTGCCCTCTCTACATTTAGTCCTGCTTTGCACAAGCAGGACTAAATGTAGCGTGAGGCAGCCGATTGTTTGTTTACATGTGAACTTGACAATGTCACCGAGATCACATGTTAACAGTTTGCAGCCTCCTCCCCTCCCCCCTGCACTTACCTCTCTCCTCTGGTTCCGTCCTCCGGGCTCCGCCGCCGAGTCTCTCCTCACTGCAGTGAGCGGTAGACAGCGGTAGACAGTGAGAGGGGAGAGCTGTGCTCTTCCCCTCTCACCTGTCACAGGAGTTCCAGCACAGTGCTGTGCTAGAACTCCTGTATTGGAGGTCACAGGGTCAATAAAGAGAACCTGTCACCTCCAATTGCTATCACACATTGGGGATTGTTTTCTCCTGTGTGATAGCAATAAAGTTAGGTGAAAAAAATATTAACCACTTCCCGGCTGGCCATAGTAAAAAAAATGGCCAGCCAGGAGCTCTCTAGATCTGAGCGGGCATCTTTAGAAGAGACCCCTGATGTCTCCATAAAGAGGACATGTCACATATTTTGCTATCACATAAAGGGGTATTCTTAGCCAGAATTGACATTTATTTTTTTTAAAAGCCCCGCCCCATACATACACGCATGCAAACTGGCGTCAGGTGCGCATACGTGCGAAAACGACGATTTCGCCCAATTGTCCTGTGACCTAATCCTGTGGTTGCGCCTCCTCTGCCCTTTTGCCATGGCAAGTAGAGGGCGCATTGGCAACAGGGGTGCCAGGTGGCCAACATAGCTGCGGCTTGGCAGGGAGAAGAGGAACGGCACATGCTTCAGCTTCTCCTCGGATACCCGCTGCTCTCCCCCACCTGTATGGGCAGAGGACTCTGTGTCCTCAATATCTTTTTCTATTTCAAAAGGGAAATGTCAGGGGTCTGTTTAGACCCCTAATATTTCCCTGAAGCCCCCCAACAGAAAAAAAAATAATAAAGAACCACACACACACACACACATACTCATGCACACATAATACTAGACATTTGCAAAGACTAAAATAATTTTGGGACAAAATGAACGGAAACTAAAAATGTTTTCATTAGTTTCGTCAAACGAAACAAATTTTATGCTACTTTGGATTTGGCCACCAGCGCATTCTGCGTATGCTTGCCATCATCCTGGAGGCGGGGCGCACAAAGTCACATGCCGCACATGTCTGGGGGGGGCACAATTTTCTGTTCTTGCCTCGGGCGTGAAAAGAACTAGCTACGGCTCTGTAACCTTCAAGCACATAAATAAGTTTTGAAAGAAAACTCACTTTGCAGAGCTGTTTCCAACACCGAATACCCATGACAACCAAACTGAGAAATCCTGTAACTCCAAAGCCTGGTAAAGCTGGTTGTTATAAAACCTCCCCATACATCTATAAAATTCCCATTACAGTAAAATGATAGATGACATCTGACTGCCTCTACATCTTTATTGAGGGAATGTACATGTTTTATAGCACTGCTTTAGCTTTGTGCACTGTTGAAGAACAGCTTAACCTTCCTCCTGTCTTTCCAGTCTATTATCTCAAATGTCTTGCAGAGAACCGTGGTAAATTATTTGGTGATATAAAATCAATACTTCCAGATTAATGCTTAAATAGTCACTGTTCCTGAACTATAATTACACTTTCAAGAATCAATGAATATAAAATAAAGAGTGAAAACATGATGGCACAGTTATTTTTCAATGTTCTTCATACTGATTTAGCATATTTTGTGTTTAAAGACTCTCTAAACCCTAAAACATTTTTGCTATTTACATTTGTGTCATAGGTGTAATGATTTTCGAAAGGGGGACCTTAAAAAATAATAAATATAACATTTATTGCTATGCATGAGGAATGTGATAAAAGTACACTCTAGTGAGCCTGACTCAGGGGACGTGGTCGACCTAAATGACTCTGCTTTTCATGCATTCATCTTCTGTAGCTTTCTTCCTTGCTATCTAAATCTATATATTCGGTTGGATATGTCTTTTCTGTGTGGCTGGGAATATAAGCCTTGTATATAATACACTAAATGGAGTGTATCTGTTGGAATTTTTTGGCCATGCAGCCAAAATAGCATGTGTAAGGTTAGGTACTTATGTTGAATCTAGAAGGTCTTACTCAGAACACCGGTGTTCAGAAGAGATGAGGTCAGGTCTCTGTGCAGGCCCCACAAGTTCTGACATGATCCTTATTTGACATACACTATGTGGCAAAGGTTTTGGACACATGACCATCACCCTACAGTATACATGCTTGGACATGCCATTTCAAAACTATGGTGATTATTGTAGAGTTGATCCCCCCAACTGCCTCTTTTGGCTATAAAAGCCTCCACTCTTCTGGGAAGGTTGTCCACAATATTATGCAGTGTACCTGTGAGAATTTGTGCTCATTCGGCATTTGTGAGGTCAGATACTGAAGTTTGGAAAGGAAGGTCAGGCTCAGAATAGACATTGCAATTAATCCAAAACATATTTGTTGAGGTGAAGGCTCTGTGCAGACCACTCAAATCCCTCCACACCAAACTCATCAAACCATGTCTTTATGGAGCTGGCTTTGTGCACAGGGCATAGTCATGCTGGGACAGAAAAGGAACTTCCCAAAACTGTTTCCACAAGGTTGGAAGCACACAATTCTCTAAAGGTCCATTCACACCACTCAGGTCCATTACGTTGCACTGCAATGCGGGTGCATTAGGAAGAAAGGTTGGGGTGCCATTCTGGATGAAGGGCCCCACATCGTACCAAAGTGTATAACATGTGTTACTGCAGCGCACTGTGAAAGGACCCTTAAATATCTTTATATGCTGTAGAGGTAAACGTGCCCTTCACTGGAAACAGCTGAACTCAATAATTAGGAGGGTTGTTCACATACTTTGGGCTATAGATCATAGCTGAGTGATCGTATGACTGTTGATTGCTCAGCTCATAGGTCTCCTCCCTGCAGATACCAGTAACTGCCAGTCACTGCTCCCTGCAGGGATTCCCCACCTTTCTCTCTACCTCTAATGCTCATTGGAGGGACAGACTGGGGAAGGGGCGGGCACAGCTGGCTATGGCTCTAGAGAGGCAGGGTCCGCTTTTAATCAGGCAGTGGGGCGGATCCCAACAATATTGTCAGCATCCTTCCCGGCTGCAGGGCGGCTCTGTGCCGTCCAGCATATTCATTTTCAGATGGAGCTCAGCATTGGCAGCCTCATATATCTCTCACTTCAAGGTCATTTTAAACACCTTTGTCATATTACACAGTCAGGAAAATCAGTCTACCGCTGTTTCAGCATTTCACCTTTTGGATCAACTGTTTGGACAAAGGTCGCAATGCTAATTTACTGTCCAATGAGCAGGTTGGTGCTGTAGAGGAGATATGTGTTATACATTTATGTTGCTGAACCAGGAAGTAAACATGTGACCTTTTATCATGACTTCACATTTTAAAGGTGTGTAAATCCTTTAGAAGGTAA
>NW_017307631.1:88673-108194 GCF_000935625.1 Nanorana parkeri
ATATATATATATATATAGACATATATATATATATATATACACAACATATATACCGTATGTGTGTGTGTGCGTGTGTGCATGTATGTTTGTGTGTAATGGTTGCTTTAGCTGTATACCTGCAGCTCAAGTTTGATTAAATAATTACTTGCTGATTATATTTGGTTATGAGAACAAAGGAAAGATCATTTTGTTTAGTTATCTATGTCTTGTCACGTTGAAGCTAGAGCGGGCTGTTATCATTTCCATGCAAAGTATATGTATATACAAAGCTTGTTTATTTCCTATGCAGGCACATGACAAAGACAGCCTAGCTCCTCCATCATGGTGAGCCATCTATTTTACCTAAGGCTTTGTTTACTCAAAATATGGATATGTGCATGTAAACACAAACAAATGTAGATGGACTTTGCTAACAAACATTGTGTATACAGCATGATGTGCTGCAGGGAGTACTACAAAGTACTGCAAAGTATGGTGTGTATATATATATTTTTCTACGTTTATAATATATGCGCATATACAGACAGACACGGAGAGACTAAGCGGAGGGGCTACATGACTGGGGGGAGGAATAGTCCCGGGAGAAAGGGTTAAAAAAGAAAAGGGGAATAGCTGCTCTTACCTGATTGGACGTGGGAGTCAGGTGTCCGGGAGGAGCCGCATGGGAAGGGACTGCGAGGGCTGAGGGACGTCCTCTTTCTGGAAATCGACGAAGGAAGCAGGTTGTTCTTTTTTTTTTTCCCTGTTGGAAAAGACATAGCCTTATTAACATGAGTGACCTGGAGTCCCTATTGGCGCAGGTCAGGGCAGCTGCTGAGCTAAAGGGCCCCCAGTGGCTCCAGGAGCAGCTTGCTGATGCTTTAGGGGGTCCAGGGGAGGTCCCATCCAGCCCCCCTGTCCCAAAACGTGCTAGGAGGTCTAGGCCTCCTGAGCGCTTGAGTCCGTCTAGCTCCCCCAGGGTCCGGCGTCGCTATGGGAGCCCCACCAGGGACCCTCCAGCTTCTCGCCAGCTGCCTGCTGCCTCCGGGTCGGCTGGGAGGGCTGGGAGGAATCCCCGCCGTCGACGGGACCCAGGGGGGGTCGGGCTTGCCTCTCTTGTGCCCGCTCCCCCACCCTGCCTTCGACCGGACCGTACGGCCGCCCCTGCTGCTGATGTGCCGGGCAGAGGGGCGGCCCAGCGTTGGACCCGTTCTGCTGCGGGCGGTGGGGAGGTTATACCTCCCTCCGCTCCTCTTTCCTCCCAGCTGATGGTGGATCTGGCCTCCCCCTCTCGAGTGGCGAGGTCGGAGAGGGGGGCCCGCCGTGGATCCGGACCAGTGACGGGCGGCGGGGTGCGTGACTGTTCACCCGCTGCCCCTTCTCAATCTGCCGCTGAGCTTTCGGCCTCCCCCACCGCTGATGTACCGAGCGGGGGGAGGGCCCGACGTGGATCCGGAGCAGCGCCGGCCGGTGGCCGGGATGGATGCCCCCCTGCTGCCCCATCTTCCTCCGCGGGAGCTGTGGCTGCGGCTTCCCCCTCGGCTGCAGGCTGGAGCAGGAGACGAGCTATATATATATATATATGTATATATATATATATATATATTCTGTATATGCGCATATATTATAAACGTAGAAAAACTTCACCTCTTCATCCAGCATTGACCTTCACTACCCGTGTGTATGCCAACAGCCGTCCATGCTCCACAATGGCACCATACAAAAAAAAAGCTGCCCACCGCGTTCACTGTCTGTTTACCCACCTTCCAGCCTCTAACATGGTAGAGATCCTATAAATAAACAACAAAGGACTCTCTGACTTCCAAGATGATATTTAATTTTGTTATTTTAATTGTTGCCTGGAGGTGACTCACGTTCTCCATTTATTTGCCGTCCTGTATTCGGCTATATAGTTTCTTCACGTTGCTGCCACGGTTTTGTCATACTAACTCCCCTAATCAAATAATTTCTGCAAACATTAGTCATCTGCATTGTCACATGAGACCAGAGGTAGGCAAACTCCGGCCCTCCAGCTGTGGTGCAATTACAAGTGCCATGAGGCATTGCAAGACTACAACAGCCACAGGCATGACTCCCAGGGGCCGATGCATGATGGAATGCTGAAGGGCTAGAGTTTGCCTACCCCTGCATTAGAGACTATTCCCTTCCGTTGTGCTTTATTAAGTCATTTTTAAAAGTTCCGAGTTGGAACTAATATCACGTTCAGCTTTTCATTTGTTCTTTTGAAAAAATTTTGTGCAGTCCAAAGGAAATACAATACTGCTGATTTATGGAAATGTAAAACTTCGTTTTGTTCTCAAACGTACGCGCCAACGATCCAAAAATCCAGGGCCAAAATTAGGTTCCAGCAGCCAGAGCCAGCAGACAAGTCACAGGAAACAGAGGAAGGCTTGGCAGGCCCACGAGAGGTCTACAAAACCTGAAAAATGCAAAGGAGCCAACTTGATAGTGTTACATAACTGGGAGGTGACATTGTATTCTACATGAGACAAGCTGCAGATTCCTTTTCCATACCACAAAGGTCAATGGGGTTTTCAGTTGATGAGCAACATTTTTTTGTTCAAAGTACAAAAACAAAACACAAGACGGAGAGAGAGAGAGAATGTGATACGATTTAGATGGACTGATTATTCTGAGAACTATTGGAGTTATCTGGTTTAAAGGTAAACTATTCTATTTCCTTCAACAAATTTAAAGTCAGAATGTTCGACTAAATCACTTACAATGGACGCTGCTTCTTGATGTTTAACAGTTTTAATTTCCTTCTGAATCAGCTGGTCTCCTGAGAACTGGCCCTAATATCTTGTTTTAGGGTGGCTCCTTTCCCTTTGAGGCTTCTATGGAGCCACCCTTGCGTGTGCTAGTAAGCTGTGTGTGTCTCCACAAACACATAGACACAGCAAGGCAAAACATTCCCCTTTTCCCTCCTCCTCCCTTCTCTAAGCTAATAAATGGACAGCTGCCGGACACTGCCCTGTCCCTTATGATCTTGTACTAGACAGGAAATGTAGGGAAGTGAAGCTGAAAGAGTTGGAGCTGTCAGCATTCTTGCTAGAAGACTACTGAGAAACAGGGCAGCAACTTTGCCATTGGTCCAAGCCATCCACAGAGCTCACGCCTCTAACAGCAAGTAGAGGCTGTTGCAGCTCTTGCCTCACTCTGTTAGGTTACACAAAGCTGTGGGGAAGCCTGCTGCTGTGTAACCTATCTTAGCTGTCAAAAGCTGGATGCACTCTGCCTGTAATTAACAGACAGCGCTCCGTCCATGAAAGGCTACACAGCGGGGAGGCTTTCCCTGCTCTGTAACCTGCTAGAAGCCACTCTGAATGGAGAAAAAGCTGTCAGCTTCAGACTTGAAACTGACAGCTTTTTCCTCCATAATACTAGGTGAGGCTCTGCCCCACCTGCCTCCCCTGACTGCATGTCCCTGGTCCAGTTTACCAGCTTTCCTTTTAGTCTAAATACATTTTATGCAAGTACAGAAAATACCTGTTGCTCTTGCCAGATGTTCTGTGTACTTTTTATTCCTGTGCACTGAACTGGGGTCTCAAGCAACACTACCAGATTTCCCGGTTCTTTTCTGGGAACTGCAGAACAAGTCCCTCTATGTTATTAAGGTAAGGAAAGAGGGAGGTGTTTGTAGGCCAAATCAGGAGAGCAGACTACAATAACAGTGCTGCTTCTCAATAGATACCTACTGGGAGAATCAGCAGGTTAAAATAAAGCAAATAAAAACCTAAATAAATGCAGCTACCACATCTCCACAAGGACTATTAAATGGGAAGCTTTTTTTTAACTATAATACCTGGTGATCCTTATATGGCTACATGACCATATACGGTAAATGATGTCAGCACAAGCATCCCGCCTCTTTGTTTACATACAGCTGCGGAGCGGGGAATGCCTGTGTGACGAACTAGGAGCGCAGAGAGAATACACAGAGGCAAATCACACGGAACCCGGCGTGCGGGGTGTTTATTGGGGAATTCAGGTGTACAAAGCAAGGTACAAAGGCCGGGGTTAGGTCCTGGGGGGTTGCAGGCCACGGGGAGGGTCCACCCAGAAGGTAGGCAACGGGCCAAGGAAGGAGTAGATCCAGAGTCACAAGGCTAGTAGTCCAGGGGTCAGAGGTGCAGCAAGAGGTAATCCAACAGGTAACAAGGCACCGTGTGAGTACATCCAGTACGGGTAAAACAACAGATCCCAGCAGGCCTCACAGCAGCAGTGGAGCAGAACAGGAAGGGTTAAGTCCGTATCCCTTGAATCCACAGACAGAGACCGGCCTCAGCGCAGCCTCCAGTCAACCATTCAGCGAGGAAGAGAGCATGCAGCCTTCCCACAAACACTTACAAAGGTCCCGGGAGGGGCCGGCCTGAGAGGGGAGGGAAGGGGCAGTGCACAGGCTGTTGCTGAGCAACTAACCCCCTCCCCTCATGTGTCCTTTGTTCTGGAGAGGCTACAATGGAGAGAAGCAGCAGACATGTCCTGGCTTGTCTCGGTGCTCCTTTCTCCACAGCCTGTACCACAGTTGATTGGGTGGAGGTGCCCATGGTACTTCCTTGTTTGAGGAGATCAGGTTCGGATCGGGTTCAATCCTAACCTGAGCACATTCCTATCAGTCAGGTAGTTGCACTCTTCCTTGTACTGTTTTGATGAATGTGATTTACCGGGTTCCTCTTCCGGTTTTCGAAGAGTTTATGCACACCAACCCCCAACACACCAACGACCAAGAGAGTTGACCATACTACAGTGGAGCGCTTTCCATGCATTTTTGTTTTAGGTTGTCACATCTGTGTCACTGATCGATGAGCTCCCGAAAATCATTGTTGGCACATAAATTCTTGAAGATCTACATAACCTAAATAGCTTGTGCTGGACAATGTCTGACTTTCTTATTTCAGACAGTTGGGAGGTAAGTACCTGTACTGTATACTTTCCCCTCCCTCCTACCTGTGCTGTGTGGTCTCCCAGCATGTACTGCTTGGCTGAATGATTCCCCCCTTAAATTGTATGGTCCCCTCCTCACATGCACTGGGTGGTTTCCCTCCCCATCCATGCCAACCGCCACTTGGTACATCTGAAGATTCAGCAACAATCTAAACCCATAATAATTAAGGGGGAATCTCCTGCTGGCAGTCCTGCCAGGGTTACACTCTTGAGGCATAAGGGGGGGGGTACAATTTTCTGTTCTTGCCTCGGGCCAAAAAGAAGCTAGTTATGGCTCTGCAAGGCAGCAAAGAGCATAGGGACTCCCTTGCCTGCCTGTTAGCACTTATACTCAGTAAACTCACTGGAATGGCTTATCTCAATATCTCCAGTACAGAAGCAGGTAGGACCATGTCATGGAGCTTACTATTACCCTCAGAATGAATATGACCGATCAGAAAATATATATATATTTTTTTTATATAAAACTGGAATCTCACTATAATTATTCAGACATATGTTTCACTTTAATTGTTCAGACGTATTCATGTGTTTTTGTAACAGCATCTTATTTTTTTAAGCAGGAAACAATCAGCTAAACATAATCTCATATTTTATGCCGAAGAAGTAAAATATTTCTGCATACGGCTACAGTGTGTCATTTTTGGCCCGCTGCTCCTTGTTGTGTTTTCATGATGTTTGTCATCAGAGGCACAGCGGGGTACGTCGCCAATACAAGATGCAAACCCATTTCTAAACTCCAACCAACTGTGACTCGGGGAAAGTGGGAAATCGACTGCGTGTGGAAATAAATTACACACGGCTTATTGCTCAGTCAGAGGTTCCAGGTACTACTTTTTTATCCTCAAAAAACAACTTATTTCTTCAGAAATATTGTGCATAAGAGGGCGCGTGGATTTGACAGTGTGATACAGTTACAAAGCTGGAGGTCAAAGTTCTGCAACACGAACTAACGCTGAGCTCTATCATGAATGCTGCTGCTAGACTCATTCACCTAACCAACTGCTTGGTGTCTGCAACCCCCCTCTGTCAATCCCTCCACTGGCTTCCAATCACCCACCCCCTCTATTGATCCCGCTACTTGCTTCCAGTAGCCCAAAGGATAAAAGTAAAAATATTAACAATGACTTACAAAGTTATCCACAGCTCTGTCCCCGACTATATCTCAAACCTTGTCTCAAAGTATCACCCTAACCATCCCCTCCACTCTTCCCAAGACCTCTTGCTTTCCAGGTCCCGTGTCAACTCCTCCCATGTTCGCCTCCAGGACTTCTCTAGAGCCTCCCCATCCTCTGCAACTCTTTACCCCAACATGTCTGACTATCTCCTACTCTGACTGCCTTTTAGGCAATCCCTTAAGACTCATCTCTTCAGGGAAGCCTATCCCACCTCAACCCAACCACTCAACCATCACATTCTCAACACAGCTACCTCCTCATGTATCACTTTTAGATTGTAAGCCCTCAGGGGCAGGGCCCTCCTTACCATCTTGCCTTGAGTTGTATTGTGATTGTAATGTCTTCCTTATATTGTAAAGCGCTGCGCAAACTGTTGGCGCTATATATATCCTGTATAATAATAATAATAATAACTCTAGGCGCATATAAAATAAAAAAATAATCCAATAATAATATATTCATCAGTTATCAATTATTATTATTATTATTATTATACAGAATTTATATAGCGCCAACAATTTGCTCAGCGCTTTACAATATAAGGAAGACATTACAATTACAATACAATGCCATACAAGAGCTTTAGAAAGGACCCTGCTCGTGAGAGTCATTAAAGCGGACCTTTACCCCCTTTCACTAAAATCAGCTCTGCATACAGCTCTGTATGCTGATATTAAAAACATCTTACATTCATTAATTGAACAAACATATTTTTCTTTTACTTACAATGATTGTTTTTCCACTTCCTGGTCAGCTTGGGCATTAGTGATGCTACATCAGCAGAGCATTGCTGGAAAATCTAATCTGTAATCTCATGAGATTTCAGGGAAAGGCATTTTCCTCCCCTGAGATGATGTGCATGGTCACATGTCCTAGTCACATGTCAGAGTTCCAGGAAGTAAAGGGAGATATATTTTGTCTGACTTTAGTAAAAATGACCACAGTGAGAAGACTGGGGAGGAAATAAAAATAAGGTATGCAAAGAATACAAAGCATGCAGTTGTCTAGAAGTATGTGATTGTAGATTATCATCACTAAACATTTCTAAAGGTGTGTTTGTTGTGATTGCAAAGATCTGGGTAAAGTTCATCTTTGCAGCAAAAGTCTAGGAAGCTGTAACAAAATAGTGATATTCAAGAAATGCATTATTAAATGTAACCAACTTCTGTATGTATCTGATCTCAATGTCAGCTTCCTGTAATCCCCTGACACAGCACTCTGGGAGAGGAGCAGTACTAAGAACCAATAAGGATTTCCTGCATGTATGATGAGAGTAAACAGAGGGTGGAGTTCTTTACTGTGCTGCTGCTTTGTAATTGGCCAGTCGGAAGGCTGGGGGGGGGGGGGTGACTAAGATATGCCGCAGTCATGGTCAAGTATTACTGTGCAACCTGGCATGGCTGCCTGGATCACAAAACTTGATGTACAGAATTATAATTCTCCTCATCAGTTACATATTTCTATTGCAAAGGTGTTTAAATCGCATGTGATGTATAAGTAGAATTAATATTCCAGCAATAACGCAGATTGTGCACCTAAATAGAAAGGCCTGCTTATTCACTGAGATCCCCCTGCCCATTTTAAAGTAGAGTTGAAGCCAAAACATTTTTAGTTTTGGATACAATAAGGGAGGGTTATAACTAGGGATGTCCCGATACCGATGCTAGCATTGGAATCGGGCCCGATACAGGGCATTTTGACAAGTACTTGTACTTGTCAAAATGCCCCGATGCCTAGCGCCGAAGCTTGCGCTATGTTTTTTTTTTCTTCTTACTTACCTCGCCGAGCGTCGCGTCACTGCTGCTCGGTGAGGTAAGTAAGAAGAAAAAAAATAGACCCCGCAGCGGCCAGTCAGGAGCAGGGGAGCAGGGATGAGTCAGCGGCGTGCTGGTCAGGCGAGAGGAGCTTCAGGTGGGGTTCTAATTTAGCTGGCAGGCACCTCTAAATCAGCTAAATTAGGACCCCACCTGGAGCTCCTCCCACTGGACCAGCGCTGCCACTGACTCGTCCCTGTGAGGGCAGATTTGGAGGGGGGGAGATTTATTAAGCAATTATGTATTGTCTGCACTGTATTAGCAGTGTATACTCTATATACTACATAGAGTATATACTGCTAATACAGTGCAGACAATACATTTACAATGATACTAACATGAATGGATTAAATAATCTGTATGTAGCCCTGTACTATGGATCATTTAACCCATTCATGTTAGCAGAGGATAATGTTAATTAGGATATCAATGGTGACCAGTAGTGGGGGTTTTTTACTTGCATTCCGGTGCATTTTGGTGCATTCATGCGCGTTTAGTAGCTTTTTGGTGCATTGAAGACCAGACAAAATTCATGCCTGCAGTACTTTTTTTGAAAGCACTGGAACTGACTGCACTGGTGGAAACCACAGCGCTAAAATACCATAGAAATACTGTACATGGGGATGGTTCTGGTCTGGTGATGGTGGAAACAAGCCCTAAATGAGTCGTTCATTTGCAAAATGACCTTGGCCAGTCATTGATACATTCATTCTTCACATGCACCGCACAGCCAATGAATGACTCATTCAGGGCCGCCATGTAAACAGATAGGAAAGAGAGAGTATTAGCTTCAAAAGATGTGTAATTTCTCTCTGATGAACCAGCCACCCCTGCCACACAGTGTATGAGCTCCTTTGCTCTAGTCCAAATAAGCAGTTTAGTTTAGACAGTGATTGAATGACAATGAAAGAGCAGAAGCACACTGGCAAGGTCATATCTAGGCTTCCCCCTCCTGTAAGGACATTCTCTGTGTAAAGCTGGCCATACCCCTATAGATTATCTGCACATTTTCTATGGTCAGGTGGAAAAAGTGCTACCGATTCCTCCATCTACGCTAAACTGTGTGTATGGAGGAATCTCCCACTGGGCCAAGCTTCAGTATCTTGCTAGTCAGCCCGGCTGGCTCTCAAAATATCTGAACAATGCCGGCATTAAATCAGATTGTTCAGGTATTTTGACAGCCATGGGGGCCAACTAGCAAGATCTTGAAGCTTGGCCTTGTGGGAGATTTCTCTATGCACACAGTTTAGCGTAGATGGAGGAATCTGTTGCACTTTTTCCATCTCACCATAGAAACTCTGCAGGTATTCTATAGGTGTATGGCCAGCTTTAGACTGACAACACAGTGAAATGCAACAGAGCCCTGATTGGCTCATAGTCGTGGCTAGTGAGGATCAATACAGTAGGGACAGCAGTTCCCTTATTTTTCATTTGCCTGAGCTGACCTGCAGAATTCAGAAATCTAGGTAATCACCATTTGTGAATTGTAGGATTCTCGTAGATTTCACATGTCGCACATGAGTTTCCATTAAAAAGGATTCAATTCACACATTACTTGCCCTCACCTACCTTCTCGTAATGTGAGTGCTGCTGTGCAAAGGAACACAGGGGATGTTATAAAAAAAAAGACACAATTCTAATGTTAAAACTGAACATGCAACTGAAGACAATTTTTGGGGGGGGGATAGAGTGGAGAGGGATTAGAATCCCTGTCAGGTTTATATGGAGGTCTGTGCCCCTGTTAGGGAGATTCACCCCCTACATTTGTCCTCGCGACCGTTGTCACTGGAAGAAAAAGAAAATTCACAAGTTTTGGGTTGTCCCGCAACAAGAATACATGGGAAATCCTCCAATGGGGACACCAGTGCTGGTGACCACCGCGGAATTCTCTTTTTTTGGAGGGATTTCCTCTCACTGTCTGTTGTGGCTATGAGACAGGAAGTAAAGGGAAATGTCCCCCATGAGACAAAAATGGCAAACAACGCTGACCAGGGGTTATAACTAGGGATGTCCCGATGGCACTTTTTCAGGCCCAAGTACAAGTACATCCCCTCATGTACTTATCGATACCAATTACCGATACTTTTTCTTAAAGGGACAGGTGACTTTAAATGATCCATAGTACAACTACATGTTATGTACTATGGATCATGGTTTAACCTATTCATGTTAGCAGGGGAGAATTGTAACTCTATTGCTGGAGTGTAGTGGAGGTGTGTGCTGTATATATGTACTACATATACATTACACACGTCCAGTACACTATAGCAATAGATTTACAGCCAGCCCCGTCCCAGCTTCCCTTACTCACAGTTTCACTCCGATCCCCGTAGCCTCACGCGGTGCCTCTTGTAGTCGGCGCTGGGCAGGATCGCTGCATCGCATCTCGGTGCTCAGCTTGTGGGAGGCGCTCACAATTCTGCCCTGCTAACATGAATAGGTTAAATCATGATCCATAGTACATATACAGCACATACGTCCCGTACACTGCAGTAATAGTTACAATTATCCCCTGCTAACATGAATAGGTTAAATCATGACCCATAGTACATAACATGTAGTTGTACTACGGATCATTTAACCCATTCATGTTAGCAGGGGATTATTGTAAATCTATTGCTGCAATGTACGGGACATTTGTGCTGTATATGTACAGTACATATAGATATACAATTCTGCACTGCTAACGTGAATGGGTTAAATGATCCGTAGTACAGGGCTACATATCGTGTACTACGAATCATTTAACCCATTCATATTAGCAGAGGATAATTGTAAATGTATTGTTCAGTGCATTCTATATGTAGTATATAGTACATGTACATATAGAGTGCCTGCAACAATACATTTACAATTGTACACTTCCTTTATGGAAAAGTGTGTTTTCACCTGAACATTGGTAACCTTGGCTGTGTCCTCTGTGTCCTGCAAACATGGTGCAAGCATGCGGACACAGATAGGTTTGTCACCTATGTACAAGCATGTCCTGAGCTTTATGACCCAAAAGACCCAGGATTTTCACACACAGTGCCAAGACAATGCCTGCATTCCATGGATCCATGTTTGTTCAATTCCTGTGCTCCTGTGAAGGTCAAAAACATGTGAAAAGCTGAGAAGAAGCAGGAAATGACTTAAAGTGACATTAAACCCTCAGATTTTTTTAACATAAACCAATACTGTAATGTGTGCCTTACTGTAATCCATGGTTGTTTCCCTTCTCTTTGCTGCTCTTCCTTTTAAATCCGTATCTCTTCTCATGCTTGGGGAGAACTTCCCTTTTCAGCTCAGGGCCTCTTCCTGTAGTGCTGGCTCAGGTTACAAGCCCATACAAACTAATACACAGACACCGTGTATCCATTCCTGAGACAAGGCAGTCTGCTGCAAAACAGAAGTTCTCCAGAGCATGAGAAGAGATACAGATTTAAAAGGAAGAGCAGCAAAGGGAAGGGAAACAACCATGGATTACAGTAAGGCACACATTACAGTATTGGTTTATGTTAAAAAATCTGAGGGTTTAATGTCACTTTAAGAGACATAATCTGCATACTAAAAAAACCCTCTTGAATGCATAAAAAATGCGTTAAAACATGTGTAACTGCGTTTGCAAAAAAGCATTCAGATCTGGTCTGGTGATGGTGGAAACAAGCCCTGAGGGCCGACATGCATTCTGCATTGCTAGGATGCAGGTGGCTCCTGCGCAATACACAGTATGGTGGGGCTGTAGAATGCAGATGTGTCCAATTTGTTTTGTTTTTTACCAGGGATGGGCAATTAATTTTCTCGGGAGGTCACATAGGAAACTGGGTTGGCTGTGGAGGGCCTAACTGATTAATGCTCATTACTTGGCAACCATGTGTTACAATGTGGCAGCTGCACTGCCATTCATTTGAATGGAACCTCAAATGCACCTTTTGGCCTCAATGCTAGCGACTGCACCACAAGACGCGGGACTGTAATACTGTGCATTGCGGTGCAGTTGAAAAAGGTAGTGCATGCAATGCACCTGCCACACTGTAATATGTTGCACTGTACTGTGCATTAGTTGCTGCTAGGCAGGTAACTACACATGCCAAACCCCCCTCCCCGCACCCCATACATACCATAATCAGTCCATGGGCGGGAGCTGCAGGAGAAGAGACAGCGCAGGAACCCTGACATCATTGGTTGCTAGGACTCCAGCGGTCCTAGCAACCATGGCCCAAAGAGAAACGCAGTCCAAACACAGACCAATTACCGACCTGCACTGGGCTATGGCTTGCAGTTGATGCACCTGCCTTGGAGGTTGGTGTATCCACTGTCAGCCAACCATAATGAAGTGCAGGTCCGCGCGTCGGCAGCCTCAGACCAAGGGCCGTATACAGCCCTTGGTCTGTTTTGCTTGGTTGAACCCAGTTCCAGATTCCGGAGCTGAGCGCACCTATGTGCTTGGGCCCATAACATATCATAACTTGTTCAGATCCGTAAAAAACCTAGGCACTAGGGACCAGAATGCAGCGTGATTTGCGTCCATGGGCATACATTTACATTTACATTTGCCCTTCAATGTAAAAGGAAAATATATGATTTGTAACAAGATGTCCTATTTTACTTCCTATACTGTGCAAAATTTTGTGAGAATTTAGTTCGGATTTTAAATTTTTTTAAAACAAATGTATACAATGAATTGGCGTTTTTTAACCCGCCTGGAGTTCAGCTTTAACTTGAACACTTACAGGAAAGCCCGGTCGTTTTTCTACATTTATTTTGCAGCATCTGCAGGTAAGAATATTGTAATAAATGATTTCTAAATGGTTTGCCAACAGAAAATAGAGTGACTCATTATGCCGGATATTTACTGTCGCATTCTATAAATACTGATGTGATATATTGTTGAATTGTGGCCATGCACCTGATCTTTATTGTCAAGGGCTCGATATAATAAATAGACTCGGTGCAATGTAGGCCATGAATTTATGTATGATGGCTTAGAAGGCGAGTGCCAGGAGCTTCTGCATACAGATCATGGGACCCTAACGAGAGATCACATGGCAATTTACATATAAAGCAGCAGAGAGAGCTGAGAGCAAGACCTTATTCTTGGTGACTGTAAAAGGCTGACGTTTTCCACTGCAAGCTTGTAAAATAAAGAGCTATACATTGCCAGACGTCATAGAACACTGAATAAAGATATACATCTAATACGTGCTGAGGGCTATTGCTCGCTATCAAGCCAAACTAGACACTTACCTAGGGCACTACAGTTCCTGAGGGTGGCTAAACACTACATTTTAATTTATGAGATTGCATCTGAGGAGGATGAAGTGAGACATCCATCCCGGGGTACATTGGCTCCCAAAAATCAATTGATGAAAGTTGTAGGATGAGAATTGTGCTTATCATAAAGCTCAACTCCAGGCATACCTTTATATAGTATGTGGAGTATCTTTCCCACCAATTCTGTTAACTCGGTCTTCTAACCCAGGCACACCTACAAGACAGAGCAACCAGGTCAGTGACCACATTTCTTTCCACTGTAGTTCAGATCAATATGTTGTGAGAGAAATAATGGAACATCTATTGCTGATCTGCTACTGAAAATCTGATTTGCTTGGCTGTTATACAGGTGAAACTCGAATAATTAGAATATCGTGCAAAGTTCATTTATTTCACTAATGCAACTTAAAAGGCAAAGCAAGATAGTTCAAGCCGTGATTTGTCATAATTGTGATGATTATGGCTTACAGCTCATGAAAACCCCAAGAAGCCCAAATCCACAACCTCCAAAAAGTAGGTTATTACATGCAATCAATAAAACAAGGATTGTACATAGAACAATATCGGACCTCTGAAAAGTACAAGCATGCATATGTACTCAGTACTTGGTTTGGGCCCCTTTTGCAGTCCCTTACTGCAATCACTTTTGCACGATATTCTAATTATTCGAGTTTCACCTGTATGGCGACTCGCTGGTTTTAATACTTTCTGAGTCACTAACCCAAAACAAGTATGTAATTTGTTCTCTGTGACTCAAACGTATTGAACCCAGAGTGTCAGAACTGCAGGGAAACATTTCATTTGTGGTCACCAAGTTCTCTTAACCTGCTCATTCGGCATACCAACACTGATGAAGTCATATCCTCACTGACAATGTAATGACAGTTATTAGCCACTGTATATTCATAACAATCTCTTATTGGTTGCTTTGCTCTGTGGCCAGGGCAGGGCCGGATTTACTCTCCCTGCCGCCCCAAGACCAGGTTCCACAATACGCCCCGCCCCCATCGAGGCCGGGCCTCGGTGGCCTTGTGGGGAATCCGGGCCTGGGCAATTAGGATTCGAAATAACTCAGCTATACATGGGATTGTTGTAGGTAACTCGGAGCATAAGCTATCGGCATATGAAGACAATATTTTATTTTTTCTCACCCGACCACAGATATCACTTCCTAATCTGCTTCAAGAATGACGTACCTATGGAGATATTTCCAATTTTCGAATCAATTATTCGAAATCTGGAAATTTTGTTACTGAATCTATCTTCAGCAATCAGTACTAACCTGCGGTCTTCATTTATCTTTGCATGGGCTTCGAGTCACATTCGTTATTTAGGAATTGAGCTTCCAAATTATTTGAGACAAGTGTATGAATTTAATTACTTACCATTACTGAAAGTGATTACTAAAGATCTTCGTTCTTGGTATAAAACTTCATTTACTTGGTTAGGTTGTATAAATATCCTGAAAATGAATGTCTTTGCAAGGATTTTATCTTTCTTACAGTCTATACCGATTAGATTATCTCCTTTATTCTTTGGTAAACTATGCAGTCTGTTTTTGCGATTTGTTTGGAGTAACAGAAGGCCGCGGCTTTATTACAGTATATTGAGACACAAAAAACAAACTGGCAGCCTGGGATTGCCGGACGTCTCTCTTTACTATAAGGCTGCTGCGTTGCAGAGGATACTGGAATGGCATTATCATGATAAGGTTAAGCTGTGGGTTCTGTTGACAAAAATATATGGCTGGTAGAAATGTAGCTCATGCCCATTCATTGCCACCAGCCTGTAGGGGTTTGGCGGCTTCGGTATCTCCTTTTACTATACATACTTTTAGGATTTGGATTACAGTAAATAAAAAGGGAGAAGCGGTTTCTAATGTATCCCCTTTAGCGCCAGTGGGTGGTCTCTGCTGGTTTCTACCTGGTGAACATACTTTAAGAGTTGAGAATTTATGGAAGGGAATTCCCTCATTCCATTAGATGTATTGAGGGAAAAATGGGGTACCTTCAATTATGATTCTTGGCATCATCTACAACTTAGTAATTTTTTGGGAAAACATGCTGCTTTGGCCCTCTGAGCCATTGCCCTCTTTTGAACAATGGTGTGACTTAGGGGGCTCTGCCCAGTTGTTATTAATTGACCAGGACCTGCTAGAAGATTCTAGCAGGTGCCAGCCAATAGGAAACAGTTGGGCGGAGCTAACTGTCACTGCTAGCTCTTCCCAATTGTTTTATTTATTTATTTTTTCCTTTTTTTAAAAACGTTATTTTTAAATTTTACTATTTATTTACATTTTACAAATATTTTTTCAACCTTTTTTTTTTTATAACTCTTTTAATTGATTTTCTATTCTGCTTGCTACCACGGAGGTACCAAGCAGAATAGCCGAGCCGAATGCTGCTCAGTGGCATTGAGCTATTTACTCACTGCCATTTGGCTCCTATGAGAATAGGGGCCAACGGCAGCGAGTGAGCTGCCGGAGCTTCGGCTCAGCTGATGTTGGATTGGCTGAGTCGAAGTCCTTCTGCACTTCAGCTCAGCTGAACATGCAGAGCATGTTCGGCTGACCGAAAGCAGCCGAAGTACGGCTGATTTCAGCCGATGTACAGCTAAAATCAGCCTTACTGAGGTGGAGTGAACAGCCGGGATCGTCTGAAGCTTAAGCCTTTTTGGCAGGATGTAAGAGAACAAATACAGCTTATCCTTGGTGAGAATCTGCCGTTGACCCCTGCTACTTTTTTGCCGCATTTAGTGCCAATTTCTAAGGTTAAATATAAAGCTACATCTTTGCCTCACCTTCTAAACGCAGCGAAAAGGTTAATACCTAGATTTTGGAAGAGCCCTGTGGTTCCTACCAGGGCAGACTGGGTCCGACAGGTTAATGATATCATGAATGCTGAAGAGTGGATTGCAATTTACAAAGAGAAACATGACAAGTTTTGTAATATATGGACTACGTGGATTAATTATAGTTCTCTAGAGGTTTAAGGTTAAATGGTTTATGAAACTGAAACCTAGAATTCAAATCTGAATAGAGGGGGGCCCCCATCATTGTGGTGGGTTGCCTTTACTTTTATTATTTTCAGTATCTAGAAAATTAATTTTTGCTTGACTATAGAACAAAAGAGTGTTGTTTTTTTCTTGATATAGTTAGTTTATTATTTAGTTTGCTCTATGCCTTTTAGGTATTATTGATATCTGACTCAGAAAATATCCCCCTCCCCTCTTTCATGTATGTATATATATAAGGCAAACTGGCTGGTGCGGCCACAGGAGAGCCCCCATTACCAACCAGGGCCCAGGGAGCCCCCACTGACCACCAGGGTAAGGTGACCAGTTTTTTTAAGGGCTCATTCACACTGGAAACAGCCGGCATGTACAGCTGCGTGCTGCGTGCACGGCCGTATCGGGCAGCTCCCGGGAAGGACAGGTGCTGCGTGTGATTAGTACGCAGCCCCTGTTCTTCTCTATAGGACTACGCGGCCGTAAGCCGCCCTATGCTCACCCATCCTGCACATCGGTGCAGGTGATTGTACTCGTATGCTCGTACGGACGTGCAGTGCGGGTGAGCGTAAGGGGGGCGTACGGCCGCGTACTCCCATAGAGAAGGACGGGGGCTGCGTACTAATCACACGCAGCACCTGTCCTTCCTGGGAACTGCCCGATACAGCTGTGCACTCAGCACGGAGCTGTACGTGTCGGCCAATTCCAGTGTGAATGAGCCCTACATGTCCCCGGGAACATAAAATAATTTTTTTTTAAATACTCACCTGATCCCTGGATCCACTGACAAGCACAGCCTCCCGTCTCCCACGCTGTTAGAAGTTGCATACAGAGCATGCTGGTTACTACTTAAACCGGCGCGCTGTGTGCAGCTTCTGAGAACATACGCTATTAGCGTTGCGGGAGCGATGCAAAATTCACAGCCGACTTCCTCTCTATGCTAATAGCGTTTCTTCTCAGAAGCTGCACACAGCGCGCCGGTTTAAGTAGTAACCAGCACACTCTGTATGCAGCGTCAGTATCTGTAATCTGGAATGATAAAGGGGTCACTGTTTTAGAGAAGGTTAGGACTGTATGATACGTTAAATAAAATATTAACCGTTCTGTAAGTGAAACTTTATTTTCTGGCAGTACCCCTCCCGAGAATAGACTCTGAATCTGCCGCTGCCCCCGCGGCTGAAGTGCTTTCACTTCTCGTCGGATCCCTTCTCGGCTGATCACTCCAGTGTTTGTAAATAACTGGGGACACATAGTACTATGTGTCCCCAGTTATAAATGAATGAACAGGATTTGATGTACATCACGTCCTGTTCATGCATAAGTTTCTCAATGAGGAGAAGCACTCTGTACAGAGGCTCCTCCCCATTCAGAAACTGCTTGATAGTAAAATATTTTCTGAATGAATGGGAAGCCTCTGTACTTTACATTCATTTAGAATAGAGGCTGCAGAAAAAGAGATTGAGGACTTTGTGTCCTCAATTTCTTTTTCTATTTTAAAAGTGAAATATCAGGGGGCTGTTTAGACCCCTAATATTTCCCCGAAGCCCCCCCAAGAGTTAAAAAAAAAGAAATAATGAAAATAAAATAAAAAATAGTAAAAAAAAAAATTTGTTTTTCTTGCCTCAGGTGCAAAAGGAGCTGGCTACGGCTATGCTCCCGTGATGCTCGTGCGGCTGCTGGCTGAATGCGTCAGACGCTGCAGATGGAAAGGTGCAGGACACCCCATGTGCAACGTCGGCCACACGAGCACCACGGGAGGACAGGACGCCGGGAACTGTAGTGCGCACTGGAATGTAAGCCGGCCGACTCCCTGTGTTCAGGTGCGGGAGGGGGTGTGGAGCTGTATTGAAGTCAATGGCATCACCCACAGTGCGATCGCCCGCACTCGGAACGCAGGCATGTTAGTGCCTTCATTCCGGTCGAGTGCGATCTGCAAAAATAGTGCTCGCAGCATTTTTGCGGATCGCACTGGACTGGAACAGAGGCACTAATGCAGGCGATCGCACTGTCGGCGAGGGGCCTGCCTGCGAAGCCTGGCTGCGGTGCCATTGACCTCAATGCATCGCCACGCCCCTCCCGCCCCTGAATGCAGGTGTTTTTTTCGTTGGTAGATCTCAATGAGCTCGTCATTTGAAAAGTAGATCTCCAGACGAAAAATAGTGGGCACTCCTGTCTTACAGGGATATATTTTGATTACTTAACGTTTTTTGTATGAATGAGATTTTAGTATTGTTAGAAGAAGTATTTTTATGGGAATTATAGTTATTTGTTTATAATGTAATTTGTGTTTGTTTGTTTATTTGTTTATTTCCTTATGTTTTTTGTCGGTATTATATAAAATGTTAAATACAGATTATATAAAAATAAAAGAAACACTATATTAGTGACTGCAGAGCTGCAGTAAATTGTGCCTTTTATACTGTCCAGAGTTCATGGCTAACATACAAAATGTGCAGCACGCCGTTTGTATCGTAAACCTCAGGGATCAGATTCTCGGTATAGCTGTGTATACTTGCTTATTGTTTATGTCCTTAACCATTCTTTCAAATTAACTCCATTTTTTGTTTGAACTTCCTTTGGTTTCAGGGTGAAAAAAAATGAAATGATTGCCTTTAACGTTACACTTCGCTCATACCACCCTCATTAACATTTATCATGATGCGGGCAAGACTGTCATGCGTGATGCTATTTGTCGGATTCAAAATACAGCAATACGTCTTTTCTGTATTCTTATGTTCTTATGACCTTTCACCCATTTCTTTTCCATGTATGACGAGCTATCAAATGAAATATTAGTCAGCCTGCCAGCGTCAAAATTTGCTTTGACATGGGAACTTGCTGAACTTCTTGCACTCTGTTCCAGCCGTTGGTACAGTAGCTCTCTGTCATATTATGCCGTGGGACAGAAGCAGGAAGCGGCAGATAACTTTCCGCAGGACTGAATACTTGAATCACTTGAAAAAAGAAAAAAAGAAGTAATTGACTTAAAAAAAAAATCTATTTTTTAATATAAAACATTGTGAACAAGAATCAGTTTTACCTTTAAAAGAATAATATTAGCCCACATGGAAACATCAACATTTACAGCTAATAATGCATCACTTTATTCCCTTTGCGCCAAGGGCGTAACTGCAGCCACAGCAGACCATGGTACAGCTAAGGGACCCATTACTGTCTAAATGTGTAACAATTTATTTAAGTAGCAATAGCCACAGACTACAGACATACACATGTTGATAAAACAAACGCCTTTCTGTTCAAGCTTTACTATCAGATTGCTCTAAATCCAGTTAGTACAGTGTGCTTTAAGAGAGACGTTATAA
>NW_017307631.1:108216-118523 GCF_000935625.1 Nanorana parkeri
AATCATCATTTTTTTTTATATTTTCATGTTTACAAGTTTATATTTTTCTTTTTTACATAATCTTTATTTAATAAATACACATGTAAGGCAGAGTGTACCAATGACACCGAGGGGTCCAATTTATAAAACAAATGTTTTAAACAATTCTAGAGAACACTGGAGGGAGTTAGCAGATACATGTAACCAGTGCTACTATAATAATTTAATTTATTATTGAAAAAAAAAGAAAAGCAATGATGAAAAAAGCACTTCTGGGTTTCACCAATAACTTTTTGTATATCATTTTTGTGGTCCGGGTTAATTGGGGCAAAGTATGTTTTTGCCTATATGTTTTGTGCAAAAAAGTGTCCCTTTTTCTCATTTAAGAGGGCCCATTTACACCATAACGTTGCGTTAAACGAACAATATTGTGCATTTAGCAAATGCTATCGCACAGTATCATGCACTAGGTGCATTGTGTTAACATTATTTTGAATGGCACCCCAACACACCTGCGGAGCAGCACAATGTGCAGTACTGCAATACCATGTGGTAATTAAAATGTAGTGCATGTAGTACTTTTTTCACTGCACATTGCGCATTGGGCATGTGGTATTTTTTTTCACTGCACGGTGCAGTATTGCTCATTGCATATACAAATGAATGGCAACTCAATGCACCTAGCGTATAGTACTGCACACTAGGTGTGCTCTGCAATAACATGTGCTAAGCGCAGAGCATCGTGTGTTTAATGCAATGCTATGGTATGAATGGGCCCGGAAAGTAGTCGGATGTAATGGCCTGCCCCACCTCTGAGTCATGAAGAGATATGTGCACTTCGGAGCCCACCCATCTAAGGTGGCCATTTGTCAAATAGCATGTACTCTCCAAATGAAGAGATGAAACAAAGTGTTCTTCACTATTCAGTCTCCTAACACTGCACAGCCTTTTCTTTAAAATCTACCCATCCAGCCAGAGCTCCTACCTGGGCATACGTTTTACAGTTTCCATTGTTTTCAATGGCAGTCCTGTCAACATTTGAAAGGAGTGGCAAAGCCAAGCTGAGCTTCACAAGCTGGCCTTGTGTCAGGGATACCGGCACAGGTGACCCCACACCTGCGCAGGTACCCACACAGGCAGACCAAACACGTGACCACACAGGACAAGGCAGAATATATGATATACAGTTTTAATATGCCAACCAGAATCATACAAACAGGAACAAGTCTTAGCAACCAACTACATCTAAACAACACCACATGCAAGAAGAAACAGGCAAGCACACCCAGGGAGCAAAGCAAAACACCAGGGGAACTAAGGGAGGAAAGGTCAGGGTACAAGGAGCTAACAGGACTCAGGAACATAAACAGGTCACGGTTCTGGACAACAAGCAGGGAACATACACAGGATACAGGATTTGGGAACAGAAGCAGGTTACAGGACTGGGGACTCAGGCTTAACAGGAAACAGGAAACAATACTGAGCCACAGACCTTACTGCAGGGAGGGCTTAAGTAATCTCCCAGGGAGCACCAGGTGGTGGATTGGTGGCAGCTGGGAGACACCTGCAGGTGTGCACTGGAGTTGCAGCTCCCAGCACCACCCAGTGGAGGTCTGGTACCTAGCAGTTCCTGGCTGCCTGGAGACCCCCGCAGGTGAGTACGGAAACTGCAGGGCTTAGCTCCAGCGCCACCTGGAGGCACTCTGGATCCTAACACCTTGATTAACAAGTGCTGAATCCCCAGGTTTTAGGGCTCTTGGGGTGCTCTGAAGACAACTAAAGTTAGGTACAGGCAACTCTATGTACCTGAGTATTACTTATAACAACAGCTTACCAGGGAACTTTAGCACAGGTCCACTTAAAGTCACACATTATGACAACACTGATATCAATGGATTGTGTAGACTTTGTTGTGTCTTAGCAGGATTCACCTTAAGTGGATGTGATTTTTACAAATACGCTCAGATTACAGGCAGACTTTGGATAGATGTGTGGTGAGCATCATGTGTCCTGGGGTTTTATTCAATATTTCAGGTGGTGTGTTCATTTTTTCATATTCTTTGTATTGGTGCTGACACTGTCCTTCCTTCTGGAGGGGGGCTACTTTTGTTCCCCATGGTCCTTGTGTGTGTTGTAGTCACCGCTCCAAGCTCACTCCCGTGATGGACCACAATCATAACACAAATTACTAAACTAAACATGAGATTGTAGTCCATGATCGGAGTGAGCTTGGAGCGGTGACTACTTTACAACACACACAGGTACCATGGAGAACAGAAGTACCCCCCTCCAGAAGTAAGGACAGTTTCAGCACCAATTCAGAGATGATTTGAGGATCTACAACCGAGTGATACACAAATAAGATACATTTTTGTTAATAGTTCAGGTACTCGAATATATTTTTAGCATTCAACTCCTGAGTTTAGTGTCACTTTAAATTTGCCCCTTAAGCTGCTTTGGTCAAATATGCTTTTTTTATTTATTTAGAGGGTGTGTTTTGTTAGGGGAATTTGCTTTTTTTTTTGCTTTATTTTATTTAGCATTCTTTATAGTTTTTCTTTTTTTGTGTATTTAATCATATCTTAACTTTATCTGATTATTATATGAATTTTGATCCAAAATTATTAATTAATTTTATTTTGTTATCTGTGAGAAAAACCTAAAATAATAAGACCAACGAAGGGCAATGGTTGCATGAGATTTGTGCAACCCAAAGAGCCATTTAAAGTCCATTGTATCCTTACAAACCACCGAAAAACATTTCAACTTACCCGTTAAGTGCAATGCATTTTTTTTAAATGGTGAAACCCCCTGACTTCATTTAGGGGAAACTATAATAGCTTGGGGATTTTTAAGTTTATATTTTTAAACCATATTTTTATAATAATAATACAAGTCGTTGTTTTACAAACAAAAAAGTTGACCCTGTGAGAGGGTTAAAACATGTAAAACAACTACCCTGCGCAGTGTAAGGGCATGTGTCAAATGGCTTTGTTTGCTTCAAATGGTTTTTGAATTCCTATACTAGCCTATGGGAGTGCAAAACCCATTGAAGCCGGTCAGAAGGAGGTCAACTGCAGGTCAAGTGGAACTATCAGTGAATTCAGAATATCTCAAGCAAACCCATCAACAAAGGTTCTTATACCTACCCACCGGCCCATTTTTAGAAACTTTGCTGTACAGCAGGGGCCTGGCACTGATCCTATTCTAAACCTCTGGGTGTGCATATTCTCCTGCTGCTCACTAGTGTCCTGCGGTGACCATTTGGAAGTCCTGCTATTCTACCAACATGAGGAGCTGATACAGTCCCATCTGAATATTGAACTGAAGAGAAAATAGAATAAGTTCCCTGATTGAAGCTTTGTACAAAGTGAGGAAATTAATTCATTCACTTGTTTGTGTAAATTATCTCTCAGTGATTTAATTATATATATATTGTTTTCTTCTGCATTAGAATAAAACATTTTAAAAGGTTTTAGAAAACAGGTTTTGCTGTTCATTGCCTTTGCCTACTACATGGTACTTGTGTGTGTGTGTTCTGTTCTTGAGATGGGAATTCTATTTCCATTCACTCCCATGACCGTCCTGTTTTTTCTTTGCTGATATATTGCGCAGAGTTGATCTGGGAATGGAGATACGTGGGATCCATGTAATATTAAACCTTTCTTAAACTGAGCTGGATCTTGTCATCATAGGGAGATGATTAATGAGTGGTTACATGATCAGGAGACCACTTTTCATCAAAACATTCTATCAACTATAAAAGTCATGAATGTCATAACACCTCAGTATTGGTGTATATATAAATATATACAGATGCCAAAGAAACAGTAATGTCCCCCTCAGTTACTACAGGAGGTTTGTATTATATCACCCAAATAAGACATACAACATATTATTTTATATTTCCAATAAAACAATTACTCATGACCACATTTGCCTATGTGCTAAAATTAATAACACAAAGAGTGCTTAAAGGAGAACTATAAGGTGAGTGATTACCACTCATCCTCATAGTTAGAGCCGACCTGGGACAATAAAATTGTCACACATCGGCGCTATCAATTGGGAAGTGAGCGAACGCATACTGTCGCTTGCTCACTTCCTGATAATTTCCCTGCAGAGAGCGGTGACTGTCAGTCACCGTTCCTTGCAGGGATTACCCTCCCCTCTCCGATCCTCCAGCACTGAGTGGAGGAATGAATGGGGGAGGGGGTGGGCACAACTGGCTTTGCATCTAGATAGGCCGAGCCCGCTGTCAGTCAGCTAGCTGGGTGGATCTGAACAGCATTGTTGGGATCTGTCCCGGCTGCGGCACTCTCAGTATATAGCGGGCAATAGCCCGCAATATACTGAGCTTCGGGTCACGGGAGGACCTCCTTTGCCCCCTAAGAGAACTATGGGATAAAAAGTTTACCCAATAGTTCTCTTTTAAAGAGGAACTCTGGGGAAAATGATTATTAACCCTTGCAGTGGAGCAACCACCACACTGCAAAGGTTAAGTGCTCATTTTCGTCTAGGCTCAAAAATAGCAAAGTTATGCTCACTCGATCCGCGGTCCGGCTTGCTCTTAGACCTTGAGCCTCTCTCCCCCTCATTCTATACACAGTGTATTGGACATGAGAACACTGCGGGACATTCCATTGCTGCAGCGTAGCAGGAGAGAGGCTGCGGGGACCACTGTCACAGCCAGCCAGGTCTGAAGATCAGGTGAGTACAACTTTGTTATTTTCCTCCCCAGACCAACATGAGCAGTTAACCCTTGATGTGCGGAGGTAGCCCTACTGCAAGGGTAATAATAATTTTCCCTGGAGTTCTGCTTTAACCTTTTCCCGACTGATGACAGGATTATACCGCCACGATTGTTCAGTTTATTAACGACCGGTGACGGGATAATCCCATTATGTGGTACAATGAGCGCTGGTTCTAATCTGCCTGTCACAGGCCGAGCTTTCCTCCTGTACCGCCCGGCACGGCCTCCTGTGATTACACTGACAGCGCTCTCCTCCACACTCGGCCTCCTGACAGTTTCTCTCCTCCCTGCTGGGCACTTCTCTGTGTCACAAGGGACAGAGAGCAACACCCAACAGCGAGGAAAGAAACTAGGTATGCACCACACTTTCGTCAAAAAAATTGTACTTTTGGCATTTTGCCCACTTTCACGGCCAAATTTTAGAGGGAATTATTAAGGACTACTTAGTGGAATTCGTCCGGGATCATGGCATAATAAGTGATAACCAGCATGGATTTAGGAAGGATCGTTCTTGCCAGACCAACCTGCTGACCTTTTATGAAGAGGTAAGTAGAGATCTGCATGGAAGGAGGCCGGTGGACGTAGTATATCTGGACTTTTCCAAAGCATTTGATACGGTGCCACACAAACGCTTGTTATACAAGCTAAGGGCTATGGGCATAGATGAAATATTGTGCACGTGGTTAGAAAACTGGCTACAGGAACGGGTACAAAGAGTATCGATAAACGGCACCTTTTCAGACTGGGCGGAGGTCATGAGTGGCGTGCCCCAGGGATCTGTGCTGGGTCCCATGCTTTTTAACCTGTTTATTAATGATATCGGGGGGGTGAGTGAGTAGTCGTGTCTCAGCGTTTGCTGATGATACGAAGGGGGAGTGAGTAGCCATGTCTCAGTGTTTGCTGATGATACGAAAATCGGGAAGGTAATAGACAAGGATTTAGACATTGTAACATTACAGGAGGTCCTGGATAAAACCGGGGAGTGGGCAACTGTATGGCAGATGAAGTTTAATGTGGATAAATGCAAGGTATTGCACTTTGGAGTTAAAAATAGGCAAATTGACTATACACTTATGGGTGTGCCACTAGGGAAGTCGGAAACAGAGAAGGATTTGGGGGTCATTATAGGCCGCAGATTGAGGAACAGCTCGCAGTGCCAGACTGCTGTAAACAAAGCAAGTAGAGTCCAGGACTCTACTTGCTTTGTTTACAGCAGTCTGGCACTTGCATTAAGAAGGGAATGTATTGCAGGGACAAGTCTATAATTTTGCCACTTTACAGATCACTGGTTTGGCCACATCTGGAGTACGCGGTCCAGTTTTGGTCACTGATACTCAGAAAAGATGTCCTTGAGCTGAAAAAAGTCCAGCGGAAGGCAACCAAACTCATTAAGGGGTTCGAGGACCTGAACTATGAAGCAAGATTGTTAAAATTAAATATGTTCTCTTTGGAGGTTGGGAGATTACAGGGGGGACATGATTTTCTTGTATAAACTGTTCAACGGCGACAGCAACATTATTAACAAACTGTTTACGGTTAGCTCCGTAACAAAGACCAGAGGGCACAACCAAAAATTGATAGAAAAACAATTTTGACACACGGGGCGCAAGGGATTCTTCTCAGTTAGAGCGGTTAGGGTCTGGAACTCGCTGCCGCAGGAAGTGATGTCAGCTAAGAGTGTGGAATCATTCAAGAAACTCCTAGACAAGTTCCTTGGAGACCGTAACATAAAGGAGTACCAGTACTCTTAAGAGCAAAATCACACATGGACTACACACTCACACACCTGCTCAAACATAAATGCATACACGCAATAGGTTGGACTTGATGTACTTATGTCTTTATTCAACCTCAAATACTATGTAACTATGTAAGAGTTAAACTTTCTACTTGTTTTTCCTTCTTTGTAATGTTAGGAGGGGCTGTGAGGGTTGAGGGGTTTGTTCATTATAATTTGTAAAGTAGATTTGAACAATGTCTGTCCAAACAAAGGGTTAACGGATTACAACCCTGGTTTCTGCATTGTATGTTAATGACGTTAATGAGAAAACACAATCCTCAAGTTTCATTCCTAAGTCTTTCTATAAAGACAGGTCAATGTGAAGGTGCTCAGAAAAACCTGGATTCAGCCATGTTGCCTGCTGCAACAAAACATCTAAGAGGTAAGAAATAGGGATGTACCGATACCGATACTAGTATCAGTATTCTTGTCGAGTATTTGAGCGATAACTCGTACTCACCCAAATGCTCCAATGCTAGTCCGATACTTTTGGTATCATGAAGCCGGACAGCGAGTCATTACATGCTGCCCGGCTTCCTCATTGGCCAGGAAGCCAGCTCCATGCTCCCTCATCACTTGTGACGAAGGAGCATGGAGCCGGCCAATCAGGAAGTCGGGCAGTGTGTAATGACTCGGTGCCCGGCTTTCTATATTGGCCGGGAAGCCGGCTTGATGCTCCCTTGTCACCTCATGATGAGGGAGGATGGAGCCGGCTTCCCGGCCAATCAGGAAGCCTAGTGATGATAAGCATGGGAACGGCTTTCCTGCTAATCGGTAAGCCGGGTGGCAAGTCTTTACATGCCACCCGGCTTCCCGGCTAATCAGGAAGCCAGGTGGCGAGTCATTACACCCTGCCTGGCTTCCGTAATGGGACTTCTGGTATCGGTATTCGGTATCGCAGAGTACTGCAAAAAATTATTGGTACTCGTATGCGATACTGAAAAACCGGTATCAGTGCATCCCTAGTAAGAATTGTTTTTAATAAAAACTATTTTTCATTATGATGTGCGCATAGGAACATATAACAAATGTATAGAGGAGTTTTCTCACATTTGACTGCAAAAGTGGAAATATACTTAAGCAGGATCTTAATGGCAGGAGCACTAGGCATTATTTTAATAAAAGGAATAAAAGACTAAAATGATTGAAAATGAGCTTTGAAATGACATTATCATGTTCAGTCTTATGTGAAATTTGACTGATTGGGTTTACATCTACTTTAATAACCGCAGAGCCTTGCTGTTTTTTTTCAAATAATTCTCCTCTTCATTTATATTACACTAATTTTACATTATTACAAATGCCATTTTTATTGCATAATGACTGTTCAGTGTAACCAGCAAATTAATAAAACATGATGGGATATCATGAATGTGAACGGTGACCTTTGCAGGTTGCTGCAGTCAGCTCGTACGGAAATTATTGAACAGTGAAGGGTTGACCAAAAACGTTCACTGTGTGCATATCATCTGTCACTATTTGCTGTTTCCTTTTTTTCTTTGCTGAGAATCAATAAAGACTCTGAAATTATATTTTTTCATCTCTTAACATAGCTGGAAGATATTGAACACTTATTTCCTATGGCTGACAGTTTCCAAGAAGATAACAGAGGACAATGATGAATATGAGATCTTTTTTCATTTGTTCTGAGGTCATTTCATCATCAGCTAGGAAGACAGCAACTGAATGGCGGTTGGAGACATAGAGATGCCGGGAAGGGTGGATATTCAAACACTAAGGGGGTCTATTCACGGCCGATCCTTCGGCTAGCTTCGGTTACGTGAGTCCATCGGTTAATTCGAACCAAGAGCCTGCTGTACGGGCTATTCACAATAGCCCATACAGCTCCCGATCATGGCCGAGCGGCTCAGCCGAGCCGAACGCATATGCATCGGCTCGGCTGAGCCGTGCTGAAAGCCGAAGCTGGCCGACCGGCCGGCCATTGGCCGGCCGACAGCCTGCTTCTGACAGCTGGGCGGAGCCAGCCGTGATCTTACGGCTGGCTCCGGCCACTTTCAGAGAGATCAGCGTCCCTGGTTAACTGCTAACCAGGGACACTGATCTCCAAACAGCAAACTCTCCCTGGCGCCCCGGGAGTCTCCTGCTCCCGGCCGCCAAGGAGAGAAACAGGGCTGTGTCTTTTTTTCTTTATTCTGACACGCGATGTCAGAATAGAAAAAAAAAAAAATTCCCATTGAAAAGCATTGGGACATTACTATTGGCTATTTCAATTTGCAATAGCCAATAGTAAACTAGCATTGTACCCGCCCTCTGCTGATGGACCTGATGGGGAACTGCAGCAGAGGGCGGGTACAATGCTAGTTTACTATTGGCTATTGCAAATTGAAATAGCCAATAATAATGCCCCAATGCTTTTCTTTTTTTTAGCATGTAGTATTTATTGAAGTTTCAAAGAATACAATACACGATGTGAAAGAATAAAACAATGTAGGAGGTGCCAAAGCATAACAGTAAGGGTTTTACATGCCCCAAAGCTTCTTCCGATCAATAACAGGCTGGCCATGTAGATAGGGGGTCAGATATACGGCAGACCTCACCAACCTTAGTATGCATCTTTATTAACAGTAATAGTGCAATCAAATAATCCAAACCACAACACCTAATGGTCAACAAAAGTGAACATCCTTAACAGAAAGGGAAAGAGAGAGAAAGAAAAACTGCGCTTGGCATGCCACGGAATGAGAGCAGAGTCATTACCCGTACGAGGTGTCATAACAACTAAGCTTTATTCGGATTCTACCAGGGTCTTGTGGGACAAGATTTTCGTCAAGGGGCTAAGGGCCTACTGTAAGGGTCAGTGTAAAGGGAGTAAGTAATGGGCATGGCAATAAGGGAATGTCCTAAGACCAATCTCCCCATATTAAATCCTAAGCTAATATTTCCCAGGTGTGTCTATAATACTTCTAATCCTCCTAAGGAATTTGAGATTTTGGCTGTGAGGTACCATTTGGAATGTTGGAAGCACCGCATGAGATCTTGGAGTTGGGAGGGAGGGAGGGTCTTGATCAGGAAGGAGGACCATGTGGAGAAGAAACGTTCTATGCGCTTCTCCTCATGTTGCGTGTCTGCCTTATCGAGAAGCATAAGCTTATGTAACGTGGATTGTAAGTCCCCTATTGTAGGTACCTTTGGCAGTAGCAAGTTGTTAAGGATTACCTTTTTGGAGGCTAACATGCATAGGTGTTCCCAGCGTGTAATGGATGGGACCGACGAAGTGAGTTCATGAGGTATATCATGTATGAGGCACAGTGTAGGGTGGGGGTTCCTATTCAAAGTTGAGACGGAGTTCATGTAATTTATTGCCACCTGCCATAGGGAAGTTATCCTCGGACAAGACCAGATCAGATGAATGAAATCCGGGTGGTGGATGTCACACTTAGGACAGTGTTGGATCCAGTCTGTAGTAGAGGAGACAGGGGTGAAATTAAAGGCGTAATAGGCCCTATGGAGTAAATTGAATTGTGTCTCTCGCCAGGCCTCACTAATGATATTTCTCTTGACTTGGTGCCACCCACGCAAAATACTATCAAAGGTGTCATCTAGGGAGCAACCTATCAATTGTGCCCACAGGTGGACAAATGAAGGTGTGTATTGGTCGGGTTGTTGGTAGATGTCGCGGAGCGAAAGATATAGGTTGGATAGGGAGAGCTTGGGTGGAGAAGATGCTAGAAGTCTGCTGAAGATTTGGGTAGATGCATTTTGTTGGTGTATACGATGTGAGTGTATGAAATGTGAGATTTGTGCGTACTGAAGGAAATGAGAGGGGGGGACACG
>NW_017307631.1:118628-128293 GCF_000935625.1 Nanorana parkeri
CATCAATGGATCCTTCCCTTTTTTAGGTAAGAGTCGAATGTAAGCCTCGTTGAACGTCGGGGGATAGACATGTTCATTCACTATGTGATGGTACAGGCTAAGCAAGGGTGTGGATATCTCCTCACATAAAATTTTGTAAAATTCCGACGATAATCCGTCGGGACCTGGTGCTTTCGACCGTGGGGACAAGCGTATGACCTCCTCCAGCTCTGACAGGTCTATCTCAGCGTTCAGGGCAAGCGAGTGCTCGGCAGACAGGGAGGGCAAAGATAGGGAGTCCAAAAAGGATGTGCCATCTCCAGCAGAGGATGTGTCATCACTGTATAATCTGCTGTAATATTCGCAGAATATGTCAGAGATGGACTTGGGGTCAGTGTGAATGTTGCCCTTACTGTCTGCCAATTTGAGAACATGTGTACAGGGTAAAGTGCCCCTAACCAGATGCGCCATCAGTTTACCCGACTTGTTCCCAAAGCGGAAGAGATCTACCGATTTGTAAGACCTGATGAGTTGGTCATATTGGAGGAGCCAATGGTCACACTGTTGCTTAGCCCGTATCCATGTGTCTCTATCCGAATCGGAGAGGGATTGTTTAAAGCGAACATAGGCTGTTCTAGCCCCTGTACAGGCTTCCACATAACGTTGGCGAGTAAGTTTCTTTCGGGAGGAAACATAAGCCAGGATCCTACCCCGCAGCACCGCTTTGGCCGCTTCCCAAAATAAAATGGGGTTATCCATATGGGCAGAGTTGAGGGTCAAATAATCTAGCCACCACATCTTGAGTTCTGCTCGAAAAGAGTCATCCTTGTACAAATATGTGGGAAATCTCCAGGTGACCGGAGATCTTGGGATGGAGAGATCCTGTAGGGACAGTAGCACCGGGGAGTGATCCGAAATGAGCATGTCTTTAATATAAACATCATTAAGCTTCCCCATGACCATCGGTGAAATAAGAAAGAAATCAATGCGGGGCATAGTTCCGTGAGCATGGGAGAGGTGGGTGTGGTCTCGGTCTAGTGGGTGGATAAACCTCCAGACATCAATGAGATCACTAGCCGAAAGCATGGCCTTGAGGTGTTTGTCCTGAGGAGAGATTGAGGGATGTGTTACCCTGTGGTTACCAGATCTATCCTCTTGAGGTGAGGGGACCGCATTGAAATCTCCACCAACTATGCGATAGCACCTCACTTTTGTCTAGATTAATCCTCAGACCTGAGAACGTGCCAAACAAGGCTATGTGGTTTAATACAGCGGGGAGTTGAGTCTCCGGAATAAGTATGGGGTGTCGTTTGAGTAGTCTGAGTCAGCAGGGTTTCAAAAAAATGTTTATTATCTGAGTTGGGGCCGTAGATGTTCCAGATGTCGAGGATGTTGGTTCCCAGTTGGATGGAGGCAAAGGACAATCTACCTTCCATAGGGTCACTGTGGTGGGATATGAGAGAATGGGGCAGGGACTTATTCAGAAGGACGAGAACTCCAGCCGATCTTCCCTTGGCGGGGGCTCCCAGAACTGTGCCCACCCAAGAGCGCTGCATGCGAAAAAAATCCGCTTCAGGAAGGGGTGTCTCCTGTAGGAGGGGCAATGTCTACTTTCAATTTTTTTAGGTGCCGTTGAACTTGGGTGCGTTTGTTTGGTGATTTAAGCCCCTTGACATTCCATGTCACTATATTTAGGGGGGAACCCATATCCTTGTGTGGATAGTGATAACTATAGCGACATGGATTATCATGAAAAAAGATTGGGGGTGGATGAGTGTCACTTCGTCATAACATGAAACACTTCGACCGCCATTGAGGTCGTCAGGCTATACCGCACATAACATGGTTATCTTGTGTAAAGCCGTCAAAGAAGTCGCAGGCTACGTGTCTCGAGTGTGCCACTGGCTTTAAGCCTTTTTCTTTCTTGGAGGGCTCTTGAATGGGGATGCGAGAGCCGGCACACGGGGAGAATGCAGGAAATCTCTGGCTTGAGAAGTGGATAGAAATGATTCAGTGGAGCCGTTTGCGGTGGAGATACGGAGTATGGCAGGGTAATCCAATGTGAACTTGATGCCGCGATCCACCAGCAGGCGGCAGACTTCAGAGAACGATTTACGTTGTTTAGTGAGAGCCACCGAATAGTCTGCGAATAACAGTAATTTATGACCATCTACCTCCAGCGTGCGCTGTGCCCTGTAGGCCTGCAGTATCTTTCTCCGGTCATTAAAATCGAGATAGCGAACAATTACCGGCCGGGGTTTGCGCGTGTCTCTCTGCGCGCCCACTCTATGTGCACGTTCGACTTTGCAGGGGGTCGAGAGGCCCAGCACCTGCGGTATGACCGTTTCACATAGATGGATGAGGTCTGTGTGGGGGGTCGTTTCTGGAAGGCCAATGACCCTCAGGTTATTTCTCCTCGACCTATTCTCAAGGTCATCGACCTTATCCATCAATTGTGTTATAGACGAGTTAGCTCGCTCGACTGACTGATGGGTGGTGCGCAATTGGTCTTCTAGGTCGCTCACTCTGTGCTCCGCAGTCTGAATGCGGTGAGCATGAGAGTCGACCCTGATTTTGAGCGGACCCAGCTGCTGTTGGAGCGCGTCCATGACGATCGCTTTCATGTCGGCCTTAAGGTAAGCCGCTACCGCTACGGCAATGTTTTGATGCTCTGCGTTCAGTGTGTGGGTGGAAGCAGGCTCACCTTCCTTTGGATCGTCAGAGGAGACCAGCATGTCCTCTCCGTCCGCCATCTTGGACGGGTCCGGCTCTTCTCCCGATGTCGGCAATATGGCTCGTCTCGGGTGCTGCGGGCGAGACACAAACTTGTCCATATCAGCAGGCGATCCGGGTCTAGCGAGGTAGGCGATGTGCGATGAGATAGATAGGCGTTTGAAGGTTTCGATAGTATATCGGGACGGAGCAGTGCTGCACATGTCTAACTCATTGGGCGCCGGAACCGGAAGTCCCAATGCTTTTCAATGGGAATTTTTTTTTTTTCTATTCTGACATCGCGTGTCAGAATAAAAAAAAAAAGACACAGCACAGTTTCTCTCCTTGGCGGCCGGGAGCAGGAGATTCCCGCAGCGCCAGGGAGAGTTTGCTGTTTGGAGATCAGTGTCCCTGGTTAACAGTTAACCAGGGACGCTGATCTCTCTGAAAGTGGCCGGAGCCAGCTGTAAGATCACGGCTGGCTCCGCCCAGGTATCAGAAGCAGGCTGTCGGCCGCTCGGCCAGCTTCAGCTTTCAGCACGGCTCAGCCGAGCTGCTCGGCCACGATCGCGAGCTGTACGGGCTATTGTGAATAGCCCGTACAGTACCCCTTCAGTTCTACTGAACCGAAGGGGTCCTGGGCCGAAACTAGCTGAAGGATCGGCCGAAGCTACGGCCAGATCCTTCGGCAGCTTCGTGAATAGACCCCTATAAATGCCTATAAAATGAATCAACTAGTTACATAAAAATTATGACTAAAGAGGAGCGTGTCCATTGTTCTTATAAAACAAAAGCGCCTGAAGAACCAAATAGCAAATCATGTGCCTGCAACTCAGTACATAAAGCATTAAGACATGTTCAATAGTTTCACTTGTTTGTTCGATTTTATTTAAAGTGCCACTAAATTCAGGAGTTTAATCAAAAAAATGCATTCAAGTACCAAAATTATTAACAAAAATGTATCTTATTTGTGTATCACTCGGCTGTAGATCCTCCAATCATCTCTGAATTGGTGCTGACACTGTCCTTCCTTCTAGAGGGGGGCTACTTTTGTTCCCCATGGTCCCTGTGTGTGTTATAAAGTAATCACCGCTCCAAGCTCACTCCTGTGATGGACAACAATCTCAATACAAATTAGCAAACTAAACATGAGATTGTAGTCCATCACAGGTGCGAGCTTGGAGTGGTGACTACTTTACAAAACACACAGGGACCATGGGGAACAAAAGTAACCACCCTCCAGAAGGAAGGACAGTGTCAGCACCAATTCAGAGATGATTTGAGGATCTACAGACGATTGATTCACAAATAAGATACATTTCTGTTAATATGGGACTTGATTGCATTTTTTTAGATTGAACAGCTTTGTGTCACTTTAACTAAGCGACTTTCCAGATGAAGTGGTCATAGCCAGGGACAGACATGCCATTTGTGCCGATTGTGCAGCTTCACAAGGTCCCTTTTTGGCACAGGGGTCTATTTATACTAGGTGTGGTTGCTTGGGCCTTTCCACTGTCGCATAGAAATGGAACATTGTTCACCTCTAGGGGTGATAGGAAGTGGGAGGGCATTCTTCACAATGTCTAAAAGGAGGATTATAGGGAGAGTGAAATACACTCATCCCAATAGTAGGACCCAACGTTTGACAATGCAGCTGTCACACATCGCCTCTATTTATCGAGAACTGAGTGATCACATACCACTGATCGCTCAGTTCGCGATCTTCTCCCTACAGGGATTCCTCCTGCCCCTCTTTGTTCCTCCAGCACTCATTGGAGGGACAGACAGGGGAGGGGGCAGGCACAGCTGGCTCTGGCTCTAGTGAGGCAGAGCTAGCTGTCAATCAGGCAGCGGGGTGGATTCTGACATTATTGCAGGGTGGCTCTGCTTTGTCAGCATATAGCGGGCAATAGCCCTCTAAATGTTGAGTTTTGGGTCACAGGCGGACGTTAATAAATGTACTCCTTTGGTTCTAAAGAGAACTACAGCCAAAAAAGGTTTGGCTATAGTTCTCTTTTAACTGTGCTCCTTATTTGTGTATCCAATTGTTTTCAGATAATAAGGAACTTGTTTAATCCTTGTCCATCTGAGACATGCTTTTCCTACTTCTTGTTGACACCATTTATGAACCATCAAGAGTATCCCCAAGTCTTCTCTTCACCTGCATCTATTTATCTATCTAGACCGACCATTCTCAACCAGGGTTGCCTGGAACTCTACGGTCTCTCCAGAGGTTGCTAGGGTTTCTTGAGCTGTGGCTAATTGACCTTCCATTTGATTATGCCTGCATATTTCCAGGTCCAATACCACTTGGCAGAGCCAGCAACATGGCACCTATGATCTTTTTAGCTAAGGGTGGAATTCTGTCTATTACTGTAAATGAGAATTCTTTTCACTGACCTCTATGTAAGGGGCACTTTTCCCAGTGACCCCCATGAATTAATCTTAGAAGGGATTCCCTGAGACCTGAAAATAATTTCCACTTGGGAACAAAGGTTGAAAAGGCTGAACTAAACACAATAGTGTTGATTCACTGAAGACAAATAGGCTTCTTACTTACAGAGATAGAATTTGACACCAACAGTTTGAATTTATGGATTAATCCTATCTTGTGTCAGCAGTTCATTCTAATGCTGGAAGTGTAATGGTATGGGAAATGTTTTTCTTTTAAGCTAAGATGGACCACGATCCAAGAAATGTATCCAGCACCTTTAAGCCATGTTACAAAGCACTGAGGCTGTACTGGAGGTAGAGGGTACTGCATAACTGGCACTATATGCTCTCTCTCTCTCTCTCTCTCTCTCTCAGCCAACCTTTCACCCTAAGTTTGACTTATCTTATTCATGTGGCCCCCTAACCTCACTTTCAAAAATGTGTGACTTGGTAATGAAAACGACAGCATTTTAGTTTAAGCACTTACTTTTATTAGTTCACCCACCTACCTGGTTTTCAGCTTAGTCACTGGTGACAGTCAAGGGATTAATCTTGAATAGTTGCAGCCCCCTACAGATAATGTGTACTTCAGATCTTTATGGTGTTTATCATGATCTGCATCAGAATCAGATCATGTTTTTCCTAAAACCGATCAATCAATTAGACAGGCAAAGCCAAATTCAGCTGTAGTGGGCAACTAATCACCATGACCTGGGCAACAAGATGTATTTTCTGGCTTATCACTTTTGTTTTCCATGAGATAAGCAGGTATCAATGTCTGGCTGCGTGTCTATCTTCCTCCTTCATTGATGCAAACATGCACTCTTGGGAACCAGAGTATACATTTTACAGATTGACTGCAATCTGTTAAAAAAAAAAAAACCTCTTAGTCAGATTGTGTTTACTTGTCCAACATGTAGGACAAGTTTATGATAAGGTTAATGCATAGGCAGCCTTTAAACTAGACTATGGGACAACCCATCTGGTAGTTCTTAGACATCTTATGTCATTGTTATGGACCATATTCCTAATAGGGACAACCATGGGCAATGCCTGTACATTGCATGTCAGCACAGTCACTTGTGATATGTGTCAGCCCAGGAAAACAGCCCCTGTCCTTCTCTATGGGACCCCGTGGCCGTACGCCGCCCTACGTCCACCCTCCCTGCACGTCCGTGCAGGTGCAGGTGTCCGTAGTCGTACGCTGTCAGGATGGATCCTGTCTGCGTCCGAACCGGGACCCCCTATAAATCAGCTCTCCTGGGACACAGAGTCTTCCCAGGCCAGAGCTACATCTATCTCTAGGGCCCCATGGGGGCATCTAGTGGCCATTGGCTGTACTGCACCTATCCTACATCCATATTAGCTGTGTAATATCTCAAAGGGGTCCTTTACTACCAAAATATAGTCCTTTGTAATCAATAGAAGTCCATGAACCCATCGCACTATTGACCGCTATGTCCTGAAACCACTGGTGGGTGCTGCGGTGTCCAACTGATGGCGCCGTTACATACACAAAGCATGATTGACAGGGGGGTAGGGCTGGGTCGTAAGTGGAACCCCTTGGCAGGGGCAACAAGCCAAAAGCCTGAGGTCGAGGTACACAGGGGAAATCCAAGAAGAGTAGTCAGGTCCAATCCGGGTTGAGGCGGGCAGCTAGGTTCAGAAACGGAAGGGCAGGCCAAAGGGTCGGTAATCGTGAGTCCAAACAGCGCAGGGTCCCTTCCTCAACGTCAATTCTGTCCAATAAAAGGGACATATTTATCTTTACTACTGAGTGCTGGTGATTTCCTGACTTTCCTGTGTTTGCACGGCGCCATCTGTGGTATCTCATCACTGCGAGCACCACTTTTTTCATATCTGGTCGGGACTGCTGTGAGGAGTGCGGAGGGTCTCTCCATCTACTTACATCTGCATTTCTTGACAGACTAAAGTCCGGCCATAAAAATACAGTGGCCACCTTACATCACACACATGTGTGGGTTGCAGCTGAGACTTCAGATAATGCTAGGTGCGGAGGAGGAGACCCTTTGGTGTTAGTATACAGAAGGTGTCGCAGACTGGGGATTTCCAGTCTTTATACCTACACTTCGTTTACACATCATTTAAGTAAAGGAGGGGCTGTGTTAACTCCACTGACCCTATTCAATATGTGTCATTACTGTGAAGTGCTAGCAACTAATCTTGTACAGATCTGGCATCAGCAGGGTGAAATCTATTTTGTGCATTGAGTCTATGCTAACCATATTATATGATACCTCTAACAATGCCTTACTGGAAAACCTTTGATACAACCTTAAATACTAATGTACATGCACGATCTGACAACCCTCAGGGCAAACTGTCTGCAGAGGAAGCAGTAATGATTGGGACAGGTTTATGAACCTGTCGGATTGCTTATTCCGGTTGACAGTTGCCAGGTTGGCGTTGGGGGCACCATCATTAGTTTTACCAGCCGTAAATGACACTCCTCTATCTCATGCCTTTGTGTGCTATCTTAGTTTCTATTTTTTTATTTAGAAATTTACTAACATTTTCTGATGATATTTCCTGATTGTACCTTCTTCGTTGTACTCTGTGCAATTCCTAGAGGTCTAAACAACCTGCTCATCTGGCTACCGTGGGACAAGTTGTTAGGGCAGGTTAGATAAATGATTTACAGCATGATGCTGCAGGCTATTTAGAATCACCAACAAAATGAAAGCACTTTAAATATTTACATTACGCACCATAGGGTCACAGCAATAATTTACAATTCAAGGCTGGTGTCAGAGGAAGGGTAATTAATGAAAATAAATAATCACTTCTGCCTAGTCATTAGTCAGGAAGTTTTTACATTGATCGACAAATCATGGAGCACTGCATTCTTAATAAGACATCTAAGGAAAACAGGTTCTGTAAGACAAAAGGGTAAAGCATCGGGGAGATGCAAACATTTCCTCTCCCACTTTCTTCTTTTTGCCGTGGATTTTCTGTAACAATCTGGATGTACACACTTCAGTTCATTTTTCGGCTTCTCTTCTTTCATCAATTGTATTTTAAATGGGTTGTGACAGGTTAAAAGTGGAAATCCAGGGACATAGCTAAACCACACAACTGAAATAAATTGATTTACCTGCCAGACGGTTTGTGCAGGCCGCGTACATGGGCTTCTGTTTATGTCAGAACTGCTTTTCTCTATGTACAAGTCATTTGGAATGCCAAAGCAGTTTGATGCAGCTTAGAAGAAGGACAAATACAAGTCAGAACTAAGTCAACCATAGGTCAAGTGGCTTGTTAAGGAAAACAGATGAATCTAAGAAGCATTTTAAACTGATCTCAAAAGCAAGCTAAATGCACCTAAAACATTCCATATCTGTTCAAATACAAAGGCAGTGTAGACCTGTGATTCACATTCTTCTGTTGCACAGCACAGCCCTTGCTGGTGACAGCACTATTTGCATATATATTTATATTTATTTAAAAATTCTTTATTTTCGCAAGAAACTTCTGTACACACAAATTCACAGCAAATGCAGTTGAACTATAATGGAGTCAATACAACATTGCCATAGCAGGTGTCAATATAGAATAAAGAATATAGAGTGAAAACCTTTCCAACAAAACAAATACAAATGGAACAGCATTGTCAGAATTACAAGTAATAGAACAAGTGCCATTAGTATGCACAAATCTGTCCAGTTTCTAAAATGTTCTTACACAAAAGAAGGAAAAGCAACAGAAAAGGAAAAAGCTAAGGTGGGAAGGTGGGGGGCTGGACATAGACGTAGGAACAATCAGAGTCTTGTACATTGCCAAAAGTTTTGAGGAATCATGCCTGTATGTTCCTTGCATCTCCAACACAGTTGCCAAAACCTGTGGGTATGTTGTAAAGCTGGGTTCCTGTAACAGCAAGTTAAAATTTTGTACAATGATTCTTGGAATCTGGTCAATGGAGGAATGATGGGAAAAGGGAAGGATGGTATCCCTCTGTTCAGAGGTAAACTGTGGGTGCTAATCCTTCACCAATTTAAGCAGGAAAGGGGGTCAAAACTGGTCTGGGAGCCATGACAAAAGTGAATATGTATGAGATAATGCATGCCAAAGCGTACCCTTGTCCATGTAGAGTTTTTCAAAAAGAGTGATCTTACAAGAATTATCATGTTTCCAAATAAAGAGTGGATAAAATAAGCTGCTCATGTTTATTGAACAATGTATCAACATTAAAATGTATCTCTAGGCAAAACCCTTTTTTTTTTTCTTTTTTTTTTTTTTGTATAGAGTGGGAAAGGACCTAAATTTTTATTTCTGCCTGATTAACCACTCTATTTGTCCTGGTGACCTGAAATTGAGAGGAAATCCAAAATTTCAGAGCTGTCCCCAGAAAAAATAGGTGAAGGGAAACTTTCCAAAGGGAATACTAGTCCTGGGGACAACTTTGGGAGATTTCCTCTACCGTCCTGTTAAATCTCTGGAACAGGAAGTAAAGATCAGCCGGAGGTTTGGACAGGCGAGCGAACTGGTTCAAATGTGGCCAATTTGTTTGCCTCTTCACTAAATTG
>NW_017307631.1:128358-130094 GCF_000935625.1 Nanorana parkeri
ATACACTGACCACCACCACCACCAGAGCATTTTTCCTCTCATTGAGCCCTGATGCAGTTACATTTTTCCTTCCACTGACATGTTACATAGTCCTAACTGATCCGCTCTGTACATTACTGGTGATAAGTGTACCGATTTCAGTAAAATGTTGCCTAATTGGAAACTCTCAAATTTGCATATTGAGGGTGTGTAAACAATGTTCTTGGGGGGAAAAAATGAGGCCAATAAAGGGCTGTTTTTAGCATAAAAGCAGGTCCATAAAAGTTGACAGGACCTTCCCTAATACTCATGAGCCATTTAAAGTCCTTTCTACCCTTACAAATCAACAAAACACCTTATTTTCCCCTTGCCTATTGACTCTCTAATTTTACAGGATACTCTCAATTTCCTTTTCTATTTGCAACCCTGCCTGGTTTAATGGAACTATTCTTAATGAGGATGATAATAAAAACAATATTAATAATAATAATACAAGAGGTAATTGGTTCAAGAGCCATACAATGTATCAACCTGTTGAATTAAAAATATTTATAACTTTATAACTACCTTTTGAAACACCAACATACCACACTACAAGCATTATTTGTCTTTTAGAGTGTCTCTAGAGATGCTTTTGGTTAGAAAATGTGTAATATTGTCATGGCTGTTGATGTTTATGAGTGGGATTCTCTTAAAGCTTACAGATTTACTCTTTGTTTTCACACCCATAAGTTTCAGTAAAAGGATCATTTATTTTTCTGTCTGGATTGCTTGTCCCCATGGACAGCTTCATCTTAACATTGCCAGCACAGTCTTGCCGTTTTATAAGCTGAAATGTTTTTCATTACTTTCCATAGCATTAAATTGCACAGACTGTCACATGCTGTTTGTAAGCCTGCTGGGACCAGTCAATGTTTGGGCCAGAGAGAAAACATATTTTACTTTCAAAACACTTACTATATGGGGCTGAGAAAGCCAAGAGCATTTAAATGTTATGGTCCATAGCATTTGTAGTGAGTCAATATGAAAATATGTACACAAATTCAAATAAGACATCATGGGAAATATGTCCTTAGAGGCAAGCAATGTAGTCTTCTTCTGAAAAGGCTGATTTGTCTGACAGTATTATTGGGCTGAAATGAATTCCTTTGTTTCAGTTTTAGTGCCATCTTACTTTAAAGAGATCCTGTTGCATTATACATCGCTTGAATCAAAGCACATACCTGTAGAGAAGAATGTATATACTTATCTTTGCTGTCAACTAGGCTAATCAAGAATGCTCCATTGCAGAACATAGGTCTCCCAATGTCTGCTGGAAAACCAACACTTCTGGTTTACAGACATCCCAACTCTCCCGGACGCTCCGGCAGTCTCCTGCTATTATGGTTCGGCTCCCGGCCGCTTGGGAGAGATACACTTCCTCCCGGAAAGGTTTATTCTGCTCTATTGAGCAGATTAAACCTTTCCCTGCGATCGTTTTTTTTTTTTTTTTCAGGAGCCGTGGCCCGACCGTCAGTCAGAAAATAAAAAAAAAGGCATAAGAATGCATAGCTAGATTCCTATTGGCTATTGCAAAGTTAAACAGCCAATAGGAATCTAGCTATGCATTCTTATGCCTTTTTTTAAATTCTGACGACTGGAACTGTCAGAATACTAAAAAGAAAAAAAAAAGCCTGCAGATAGCAAAGAAGCCATCATTTCAGGGAGGTGCTCTCTCCCAGCCCCCCCTTACATCCCCCCTCCGCGGATGGGGGGGG
>NW_017307631.1:130396-136640 GCF_000935625.1 Nanorana parkeri
CCCCTCCGCGGAAATAATATATTTTAATGAAGCAGAGCCATCATTTTTATGTGTATTGGGCATCAATAAGTTCTAAACCATCTGATTATATGTCATAAATTATGGTAAAAACATTTATATTATTTATATAGAGAACACAATTTAAAAACAGCAGTTAAAAAAAAATAATTCCTCATAACAATCATGCTAATCCCTTCACTCTGTCTGATAAGCTATTCATCTTGTATTGATTTAAGAAAAGTGAATGCATGATTAATTTATTTAACCTTGCATAATTATGCAGTTAATTAATTTGTCCAAAAAGGGGACTATTAACTAGGACAATCTTTTTGCTTAAGGCATAATATATCGACGTGAGCGCCATCACTAAATAGGAATATAGGTGGAAGAGGCCGCTTATTAAGCTGAAGAAAAATAGAATTGCCATGTTCTGTATTTACCAGTGAAAGAAGGATAGGACCACATAGAAAACATAACACGTTTGTTTATAACACTTTTGAAAAATAAAGCATAATATATTTCAGCAGAATAATTGTAAATTTACAGGGCTATTCACAAAAGGGTGAAGAGTTTGGTGAAGGCCGGAGAAGGGAACAATCTAGGACAACACAGCTGATTTGGAAAAATTCTTCAATTCAGCTCACTTTCCAGTTCAGCTATGTTGTCCTAGATCAGGGGCGCCCACAATTTTTCGCCTGGAGATCTACTTTTCAAATGACGAGCTCAATGAAATCTACCAGCGAAAAAACACCTGCATTCAGGGGCAGGAGGGGGCGTGGCGGTTCATTGAAGTCAATGGCACTGCAGGCAGGCCCCTCGCCCACAGTGCGATCGCCTGCACCTGGAACCCAGGCACATTAGTGCCTGCGTTCCAGTCCAGTGCGATCCGCAAAAATGCTGCGAGCACTATTTTTGCAGATCGCACTGGACCGTTCTGGGTGCGGGCGATCGCACTGTGGGTGGGGGGCATGCCTGCGGTTCCATTGACTTCAATACAACCCCGCACCCCCTCCCACCCCTGAACGCAGGGAGTCGGCCCGCTTACATTCCAGTGCGTCCCAAAGGCCCCGGCATCTTATCCTCCCGCGGTGCTCGTGTGGCCGACGTTGCACATGGGGAGAGGTGTCCTTCCCCTTTAAAAGTATGAATACGCTCACCCGCACCCCTACGTACCTGCAATTGAGGTGAGCGTAGGGGGGCGTACGGCCACGTAGCCCCATAGAGAAGGACGGGGGCTGCGTACTAATCACACGCAGCACCTGTCCTTCCCGGCAGCTGCTTGGTACGGCCCCACACGCAGCACAGAGCTGTACATGCAGGCCGAATCATGTGTGAATGGGGCCTTAAAGTTCAAAACTGTTGTCATGCTCATATATTCACATAGTATCATTATTATTGTCCTACACACACACACACAGAAGAAAAGACAAAATATAATTACATAGTGTGTCCTAAAGAGAGCCTGAGAGGATAGAAATGTGGCAGCTGTCCTCATAGGCTCCCTCTAAGCTAGCAGTACTTCCAGCTGTGATCTCCACCAGTCTTCTATGTTCACATAAATGTAAATTACTTCTCAGCCGAACTAAGTAAAAACACCGAATCAAGAATGTCTGGAGTGGAATTAGACAATAAATGAAAATGACCTCTCTCGCTTTTTTTAAGCATGTCAACACTTTCACCTTTTGCTTCGATTTAATGGTAAATTGTGGAATTGTGACTACAGTTAATGTGTTCTTCATTTTAAGGTTAATTTGGTCAATCCTGTAAAGCCCTCAGAGAACAGCTCATAAAGAGGGGTTGAGAATTATATGTGAATTATGTGTTTATGTGCGATGTCTGCTCTCTGCTCCGCTCTGGAATGTTCACATACTTTTCTGTTCTTAGTTACATGTAATTAGATTACGTCTGATGCACCTGAAGGCAGTCCTATACAACTTGACCTTCTTGATGTTCTTCTGCATTCAGTAACAGCCATGGGCATCAATGGTTATTTTTTTCTTTAGGCAAGCTATATATTTTATGTTTTATGAACCTGATGTTGTATTGTCTGCCCTGTACTATGTTTAGAGATATAAAATTATACATTTATGCATAAATATTTGACACTTGACATACCTTAGTCTAGAAGGAATCTGCCTGGTCTTGACTTTTTTTGCCTGCTGCCTGCCTTGACCTTAATTGTCCCTGTGTGTGTGTTGTAAAGTAGCCACGCTTCAAGCACACTCCCGTCATGGACTACAATCTCAATACAAATTAAATGTGAAATTATAGTCCATCATGGGAGTGAGTTTGGAGCGGTGGCTACTTTACAACACACACAGGGACCATGGGGGACAAAAGTAGCCCCCCTCCAGAAGGAAGGACAGTGCCGGCACCAATTCAGAGATGATTTGAGGATCTACAGCCGAGTGATACACAAATAAGATACATTATTGTTAATAGTTAAGGTACTTGAATGCATTTTTAAGATTTAACTCCTGAGATTAGTGTCACTTTAAATTTGAAAGGAGAATATACTCTTCCCAAGTCTATCCAAAACTAGAAACATAGTTCTCTCTGGAGATGAATTTTACAGAAAAGGTATTTTTGTTTGAGGAGGGAGAATGTTATTAATTAGCCCTGATGCTCCTCTGTCATGATCTGCAGATTGTCTAGTGTATGAAATTTCAGCTGTACCTCGGTCCATGTCAGAGGTTTTTTCTGCACTCTATTGGAAAATCATATATCACCTTTTCTGCCTTTGCAGAGAGACATGGTGGTAAAAATGTTCTACAGATGATCTTTAGCAATGAAGTGTGGTGATGAGGGCTGTCACATGTTTATACCTTTTGCATCTGAACTGCTCCACCTTCTAGCTTCATATTTCTAAAGAAAATGACATATGGATGTCATGCTTCCCTTTTAAGAGTACAGCACAATGATTGTACTTCACTCCATCCACAGAAATATGGATCAGAATGTCAGTAGAGTTTCAATTAAAATGGGAGTGTCAGTAAGAAAAGGGTACACAGTAAATAGTATACGCTGTATAAATGAAATGACTCACCACAATATTTTTACAGTATATTCCTCTGGGACGCCATCTGAGAAATCTGCTCAGGATTCTTTATTCCCAGCCCCTCCCACCCGTGGCAGCCTTTATGAAGTGATCTTTCACCACTTTTTTCTTTTATTATATATTACAGAGATTTCAGAAAGAGTAGTGAGATTGATTTGTGCACAATAGAATGAATGGGAGATATTAGTGCAATCCCTGAAAGATTTAAAAAGTCAATGAGTGGATCTAAAGTGTCCTGGCATCGCAGGTGATGTCACAATATTTCCTCTTTAACACTTTATCATGCGCAAACTGATGTAAAGTAATTTTCCTAGCACAATGCTATTTTAATATACATTTTCCCCTTCAAGAACCAGCATAAGTGTGTAGGTATCTGTGGTATGAAAGATCTACAGTGATCAGGGGGCCAGGCGGTAGTCCTGATTTTATTGATAGGAAATGTGGATTGGTGAGCAGTAATTTGCAAAAACAAAAGAACATAAAAAAAGAGAATAGAGGCATTATCGGCTTTGTGAAGTCAAAGTGGCTTGCACCAAAAGTAAAATGTAGGGGCCGATTTACTAAAGGCAAATAGGCTGTTCACTTTGCAAGAATATTTCACTTTGCAGGGGTCGTTTCCATCAGCTTGGTGCAAAGAATACCTAATCATGTACAAATAAAATAAAGCATGTTTGCTTGCCAATGATTGGCTTATCAAAGTCAGAGCTTCACCACATTTAAAGTGCTAATTCCTTTACAAAGTAAACAGCCTATTTAATTGAAACTTTTGTATCATAATAATCCATTGTTTTTCAAAGATTTAAGGGGTCCCTTTTCATCAGGGCTTCATCACTCTAGATGCTGGTTAAGCCTCTGTAGCAAACATTTCGCCACCTGCTGAAGTGGAGCAGTTGGAGGCGGATGGGGTAGTGGGATCGAATGGAGTAGTGGTGATGCACACATTACTGGGGGGAAGGGGAGGTGATTGGTGCATCCTGGCGTGCATGTTGCTGGGAGCGGGAGTTCTGCCCAGCTCACTGATGTCACAGGTTGCCAGGAGCTGGGCAGGATGCCAGGCAGAGCTTCCCGCTCTGGTGGTGCTCAAATTACAAGGGGGATGCCAGGTCCTGGCAGTTCACATTAAGGGGGGGGTGTTCTGGCTCTCTAGTTGCCAGCATCTGGGCAGGACGCCAGCCAGGACGTGCCACTCTGCTCCTGGAATCCAGTCAGGGCTGTAGCTACCATGGGGCAAGTGAGGCACTTGCCTCAGGCGCAGCTGAAAGGGGGCGCAGCCAGGTCCAGCCTGGTTGCGCCCCCTTGCCCCTGTTGCCATGACGAGCAAAGGGCGACAGGGGCGCCAGGCGGCCAACACAGGGGCGCAACAGGGGCGCCAGACGGCCAACACAGCCGCAGCTCACAGGGAGAAGAGGAGCTGCACAGGCTCCGGCTTCTCCTCTGATCCCCGTTGCTCTCCTTCACCTGTTTCTGCAGAGGACTCTGTGTCCTCAATCTCTTTTTCTATTTCAAAAGGGAAATGTCAGGGGTCTGTTTAGACCCCCCCACTACACACTCACTCACGCACACATATTACTAGACATGTGCAAAGACTAAAAATTTACTTTGGACAAAATTAACGGAAACTAAAAATGGTTTCATTCGTTTCATCAAACGAAACACATTTTTCTGCTATTTTGGATTTGGCCGCCAGCGCATTCTGTGCATAAGCGCTGCAATCCTGGAGGCGGGGCACATGACATCACATACCACACACGTCTGTTGGGGGGGGGGCACAATTTTCTGTTCTTGCCTCGGGCGCAAAAAGAGCTAGCTACGGCTCTGAATCCAGTGATGTAAGCTGGGTGGGACGCCGGCCAGAGCATCCCAGGTTGCTAAGAGCTCTTAGCAACCTGGAATACTCTGGCTGGAAAGGTGGCACACCTGCCACCCAACCACCAGGTGACCCAATGGGATGCTGTCTGAGGCAAGCATCTCAGGCTGCATCATTAGGGGGATGGCACTGCTCTGGAGTAATCATTCTAATTATCCCTCAGGATCCCTCCAATTGTATCAGTTCAGTACATGCTTTGTTCGACAGTACCAAGCCCTGATGAGGGGGAAACCTTTGAAACCTCTTTTTGTTTTGTTTTTTATGATATACGCGTCTGAACTTTATATGTGATGCTTTTGGTGCTTTCCTCCTTGCACACTCAGTCCCTGCTTGAGCAGTGCAATAGTCTGAATGGATCCTTAAGAAAACAAACACACATAACAAAAAAGTCCATTCAGTTAGGAATGATATCAAATCCATTGTAGTTCATCCCTTTTATAGTCCAGGTTGTGGTGGTGTGGTCTCCGAGGATTTGGAGAAAGAACAATGCTTGAACCAGTGAACACACGGGTCCATATTTACGTAAGCTCACATTCAGGACCATTCAGAATGTGAGCATACCAGAAAGAGAGACCATTTAGATAGCTGGACAGAAAATATCTCCAACCTGATAAGTATATCCATTCAGCAGTTTAAATTCAGATTTTTAATCTTTGGCTGCGTTATACCTTTATTGCCACCTTACCCTAAGCAGGGTAACTAATTAAATATAGTTCTGTGAGAGTGTAGCCAGTTTAAGCTAATAATTCTGTGCACATTTGGTTTCCCCTGAGTCTAGTGTTATCATTTGCCTCTGCTTCCTGCTGGGGTGTAACCCTGGCAATAGAGCAAGAACATCTGATAATGCTGTGTTATGAATATTTGTGTCTCCCTGGCAATTACTAGGAGATTTATTGTCAGGGATGAATGCTGGGAAAGGACATAAATATTTGAGGCTGATCTTGCGAATGTCTCTTCCCGCCAGGCTCCTGCCTAGGGGAGGTGTGTGCTGCTGATCTTGGCTTACTAGGCCTGGGAGACCACACATGCTAGGTTGGGGCCTAAGCTTTAACTGCCTTGCTAGAGGTAGTTTCCCAGAAGGAGTGGAGTTGATCCTTTGAAGAAGCACCAGGGAGGAACTTTGGCTGCAAAAGGTGCCTGAAAAGCTAGAATTTGGCTTTGACCTTGCAGGGAGTATGGTGTCTCGCCCTGGGAGTTATATGTCTGCTTTACAGTCAAGTGCTTTTGCATCCTTGAACTGGTTAAGGACTTACCCCTGAGGTGAAATGTCAGCCCACCATGTCTCTGGGGTCCCTCACATGCTTCTGGGGGTCGGGGGG
>NW_017307631.1:136688-168470 GCF_000935625.1 Nanorana parkeri
TTGTATCCCCTCAATAATCTCTGAGCATTCCATGGCCCATGAAAGGAAATGCCATACCACAAAAGATCACTTAGTGGTTTATAAAACAATCCACATTTATTTGTCTTGTATTTTTCATGCTTTTTAGACTTAAAAAAAGGAAAATATTGTACAGCACACAGAGGAACCACAGACATTTTTCACATCTGCAGCCAATTAAACTTTTCATTGTTTAATATTCTAACTGTAGAACTGAAATGTTAGATGTTGTGAGAGTCTCAGATTAGAATGGAGGCAGGCAGTGACCGACTAACAGACCTTTAATGTTTACATTGTATTTTACGGCTCAGAACTGTAATAGATACACAATTTCTCATGTAAGAAATGCATGTCTAAAGTTCAGGGTGAGATGTTATAAATCCACCAATGGTGCAAGGGCAGGTTTAATGAGAAACTGTTTTTCTTCTAATGAAGTATATTTTAAAGAACGACTTTGGAAGAATATTAACATGGTCATATGGAACGCCCCTGGAAGAACTTCCAAACCCTTAAGGGCTAAAGTGCTGTGTATTTGAGGTCCATGGCTCTGTCAGTCATATTCTAGACACAAATTAAACATTCCCTGCAAGACATGAAAGGAGTAAACCTTGCTCCCCAGGCGTCTGTACTGCAGCCGCTCATATTTTCTTTGCAGACGATCTGGTGAAGCCAATCCTGTGCTCTACTTTGCAGTAACAGATTGCCAATATTAAGTAAACTGGCAGAAGGGCCCTGTGGACCCCTTACCAATCTATTTCTATATGCTACACTGTTTAAGAGCCTGGCTTCCCCTCCCATTTTGGTTCAGTTGAGCCCGGGTCTCCTGTGTATCCTGCTTAAAGGACCAAAGCTATAATGCTTTATAACAGCAATGCAGGTCATGGTCATATGGTACACAGTCATCATAGCCAAAATGCCCTTATTTAAATTTTACCTAAAAGGATTTAAAGGAGTCCAGACGAGAACACATACATCACAATAACATGGCACACCAGTATGTCCTTTGCCCACTGGCATTCGGGACGGCTTATACTCGAGTATATACGGTATATACAAACAGTTTGCGCAGCGCTTTACAACATAAAGAAGACATTACAATCACAATACAATTCAACACAAGATGGTTAGGAGGGCCCTGCCCCTGAGGGCTTACAATCTATAAGGGAGGGGGGAGTGATACATGAGGAGGTAGCTGTGTGTGGATGAATTGTTTGAGAACGTGATGGTTGAGTGGTTAGGTTGAGGTGGGATAGGCTTCCCTGAAGAGATGAGTCTTAAGGGATCACCAAAGGCAGCCAGAGTGGGAGATAGTCGGACAGGTTGGGATAAAGAGTTCCATAGGATGGGAGAGACTCTAGAGAAGTCCTGGAGGAGAGAATGGGAGGAGTTGACGAGGTCTGAGTTCCGTTTTGGTGGACCTGATCATGGCAGGTTACCCCTGAAATGGCCATATGTCGGCCACATGTCCATTAACATCCAATTCCCCTTAGACCAAATGGGTCAGGTAAATTCAGGGAAAATGGACGGACCCAGATGTCACAATAGTGACATGAGTTTGGATCAGCAGGAGATCCGTTGATGGATTCTCTGCTGATCGGAACTGAAGACGCCTTGGAATGGAACTGAAAGAAGCCTTACTTAACTGTAGCAGAGAAAAATCAGGTATCCTACTCTGCTATACGAGGCTGTACTGTGTAGCAAAGCTCTGTAAATTTCAGCACTGGATGGACAAACAAATACAAAGCCTTTGGCAGGTAAAACATCTCACTTATATGTATTTCATTTCTGTATTTTGCTTTTTGCCTGGAGTTCATCCTTAAATACATTCAATTCAAATAATCTGGTGAGCGTTACAAATGTATTATTATATGTCAGCAAGTATCCCCTTTACATAAAATAGCTTGTTTTAGAGGCCTTTAATACATTATTTTTTTTGTAAACTGTACATTAAAATCCCATAGTAATCGCTTCTCGGCCTTTTGGCTAAGATCAAGTGTAGTATCTGTTCTTATCAGTTTAATATCTGATACGTCCCCTATCTGGGGACCATATATTAAATGGATTTTTAGAACAGGGAGATGGAAGAAAAGCTTGCTCTGTCCACTCCACGCATCGACCTGGTATTGCAGTATCTCCAGGAACGGTGCACCAAAAAAAAAAATCCCATAGTAGACATGTAAGTTTTGTTTTGTTCCGTATTTAAATTGATATTGAATTGTTCTGACAAGTGTCTTTAAATTCGGTTGCATCAGGATTTGAACAAATAACCAGTACGGACTAAAATGACCAGTACGGAATACGATGACCACCAGTATGGAATACGATGACCAGTATGGAATACGATGACCAGTATGAACTAAGATGACCAGTATAGACTAAGATGACCAGTACGGACTAAAATTTTCAGTATGGACTAAGATGACCAGTACGGCCTAAGAGGACTAGTACAGAATAAGATGACCAGTATGGACTAAAATAACCAGTATTGACTAAGAGGACCAGTATAGCCTAAGATGACCAGTATGGACTAAGATGACCAGTATGGACTAAGATGACCAGTGCAGAATAAGATGACCAGTATGCACTAAAATAACCAGTATTGACTAAGATGACCAGTATACAGCCTAAGAGGACTAGTACGGACTACGATGACCAGTACGCACTAAGATGACCAGTATGGACTAAAATGACCAGTAAGGACTATGGCGACTAACACAGACTTAAATGATCAGTACAGACTAAGAGGACCAGCACAGATTAAGATGACCAGTAAGTTAAGTTTTAATTAAAGAACCCCGAACCCCATCTGAATTGATTCGCGCCGAAAACAAAAAAATTCAGATCAATCCAAATGGAAAAAAACAAAAATATGGATTCATCCAGATTCCAAATAATTAACCAAATTGAATTTTGTTTCAGAAAAACAAAAAAAAAATTGAATCGATCCGAAACTAAACAGATTTTTTGAGCCTTAACATGTCTATCCCGTGGATTCTTTAATACATGGTGGTCTTTTGATAAACTTAATTTGCAGAGAACTGAAACAATATCTGCATAATTCAGTTATACATTCTTGCAACACATATTCACGTTGCAGAGGAATCCGCCCCCCACACGGCAACAATCTGTTCCTCATTTAAATTTATTTAAATGAACATTTTTTTCTTGCATTGTCACTCGTCAGTTTACATTACCAAACCATGACCGCCTATTGTAACTAATCATAATTAAGTTCGGGCAATGTTCAGCTTTGCAAACCAATTTCATCATAGCATAAAATGTTACGAAAGATTAAAATGCATTGACGTCGCAGGTCTTGACCCCCTAGGCATTTTGCTATCCTAAAGCGAACTAAGACCAAGAATAATGATATGCGACGCGACCTTGGGGCCAACTATTTCCATAAATCAATTTCATATGGAGAGCAAATTCTGTGTTCAAAGCAATGTGTTGGAAACAATTAAATTAGCAATCATACGGGAGAGGAATACATATTTTGTAAGCAAGCACTAGAGCGAATGTGTAGTCTTTTCATTTTTGGAGGGTTTTCAAATCAACAGTTAAAAAAGTTTTATAATTGTATCAATATTTTTTTATTCAACCTTGTTTCTAATTTGTAATCATATAGGTACTTGGGAGCAGCCATATATGCTCTTTGAAGATGCAAGCTATCATTCCAGTGCTACAAAATGGCTGTGCTTTACAGCTCCTTTGACTATACCAGGGCAATCATATGTGCAAACTCCCGCACTCCAGCTGTGGTAAAACTACAAATTCCATTAGGCTTTGCAAGACTCTGACAGCCACAGGCATGATTCCAAGAGGCAGATGCATAATAGGATTTGTAGTTTTACCATGTCATGGTCTGGATCGGGCTCGGAGTTCAGTAGCTGAAACAGCAGGCAAAGTTGTAGTCAAACAGGCCGAGTTCGGTACACTAGCAGACGGTAATAGTATAGGAGCAGGCAGAAGCGTAGTCAGAGATCAAGCCAAAGTCAGTAACCAAAGGTATCAGGTATGAAGTGGAAGATGATGAGAGTAGTCGGTGAATCAGCAGCCAAAAGGTCGGTACACGGGTAGCAGTATGAGTGGATTGTATCACAGGAGGAGAAAGGAAGCAAGTTCTTGGCAGGAGCACAATAATGTGGCAAACAGGAAGTGAAGAGGCATGGCTTAAATAGGAAGTTCAAGGAAGGAGTTCAGAGTTCAGCAGAAATTAGGTTTAACTTCGGATTACAGAGGAGAACAGGCAAGCAGCTATCCAAGGTTCTAAGGTGGCTCAGCAGGTAGAACCATTGCCAGCTACAGCCGAGGCCCTGGGTTCAGATCTGGTTCCTTACACACCACACCTGGAGGGCTGGAGTTTGCCTACCCCTACTATAAACTTCAGTGAACAATCATATGTGCATGCATGGCCCAATTTTCATATGATGTCTCCTGGGCCAGTTTCTCCCATATACAGGAGTGCTATAGTCCATAACTCCCATTTAGAGCAATGGAGGAGTGGAGAGCCAGTAAAAAAACAAAAATGGAGACAAAGTAGTCATGTGCACCCTGCTACAAAGGCTGGTTATAAATGTATGCGGTTACCATCTTTTTCTAGTTTGAGGTAGAGTTTTGACACAAGGAAGTGCATATTCACAGGGCTGAGTGAAATTGTGTCAGTACACTGAGGAAGTCCATCCTATGGGCATCTTCAATAAGTAAGTTTACAAACTTCTAGATGGATATGATTATTAGACGTGGGATGGAACTTATGGAAATTCAGTATAGAAATACAGATTTATTTTTACATTTTGACCAAAGATACCCTTTAAAGTATTATTGTGAAATATTATTGCCCAAAGGGCAGTGTTATTTTTTAAATTGGTGCTCAATAGAATAAACAAAAGAAATAACACATCTCATTACAGACTGATCTCACTCCGGTCAGCCCTCTCTTGCATTGGGATTTGACATGCCAGTTTTATAGAATGTGTTGATCATATACTTCTATCAACATTGAGTTTTCCTGTCTCCTTACTGTAGAGCGTATTTTTAGAATTTCGCAGGATGTTCTTTGTTCCTAATAATGACTAACATGCGGCCAAGCAAATAATAAATAAACCAAGCGGACAGACTTAGTTAAAGGAGAACTATGGGGTTAAGGCTTTTCCCCATAGTTCTCCTTATGGTAACGGGAGGACACAAACTAGCGTCCTCCCGTCACCCTAAACTCAGTATACCGCGAGCTACAGCTCGTTGTATACTGAGACGCCTCAGCCGGAGCGGATCCCGACATCGATGTCGAGATCCGCCCAGCTGCGTGAGTGACAGCTGGCTCCTCCTATCTAGAGGCAGAGCCAGCTGTACATGCCCCCTCCCCTGTCCGGTCCGCCAGTAAGCGCTGGTGGATCGGGGAGGGGGGAATCCATCCCCTCCCCTGTCACGGCAGAGAGCCGTGACAGGATCGAGAAGTGAGCGAACACCGGCATGTGTTCGCTTACCTCCCGATCTACTGAGCCGACCTGTGACAGTCTCATTGTCACAGGTCGGCTAGAACTATGAGGTGAGTGAAAAGCACTCACCTCATAGTTCTCCTTTAAACCCGTTTCAAAATGTCATAAATTAATCCTCTGCTAAAAGAACAAATGTAATTACTGCTAAAGAGATTAGCAAACTTTTTCCTCCCCGTAACAATTCACCTGCAGTGCAAACATTCTGCCGGCTTTATGGTACAACTTAACAATGGGAACACCGATTCCTTTTACAAACTACAATTTAAATGAGTTGAACAGCACCAGCCAAGGAACATTAAAGGGGCGGTCTGGTTCGAATTGGTAACTATTATCAACTTGTGAGTCATGCACATAACGGCGTAGAAGAACTTTCTTTTGTTCAGTTTTGGCAAACTTTCAGCTTGCTCTTTAGCATGCTTTTTTTTTAAATCAGTTTGTGTAGAAACAATTAAAATACATTTCAAAATGATTTAAAAAAAACAAAACATTTAATTAGGGCCTATTGGCCAGTGCCTAGGACAGCAAGGTTAAGGAGGTCAGCAGCAAACCTCAGAATGTACATATTGTGATTTCTTTTTCTATATTTTGTATCCCTCTTCTGGCCGCCTCTGGACATTTGTGGTTTCATGAAGTCAGAAAACTGTAAGCAGTACTTACTTTACTTGCTTTTAAAGTTACAGAGCACCTCAAGGGACATCATTTTTCATCATAGCTAAGACACGTAACATCACGGGGAGCCTCCAGGGCCATACCCTTAGTATGCCCGAGCTCACATGCAGGTGCCGAAGCTTTAACGATCGCCAACACATTCCATCTGCATGACGTCCAGGCATTCATTCTTCAGTCTCCAGGCTCATTCTGGGAGGTCAGTCACATCCTGTTCATGAAGCCAAATTTATAATGGTAGTTCTGGCACATGTCAAAGAGAAGGACACGTGGGATACTTCAACTCCACCAGGAGGTCACTTTATTTCTGACTTTAATTAGAGCAACTGAAATAGAAACTTCTCCAGAAGGAGTATACCATAAGCAGTGACTGGTCCGTATCTCTGGTCAATTTGGGTACTAGTACAAAAGCTCAGTGCCCAGCCTTTAGCATAATACTTCTATTGTGGGTATGCACAATGTAGCTAGGTCACACCACCAGAGGATAATAATACACAGTGAGAGTCACCAGGAAGGATCCTGGCAAGGTCGAAATGATAAATGATACATTGCTCCCTCAATGTGCAATGCCTCGTTCATCATACCAATGATGGATGAACATATGAAAGCAGGTATATATTTTCTTTACAGTTCCTTACTTATCCTGTAGCTGGTGAGCTCTTGCCTGTGAATGGATCACTCATGTGACATATACTTTAGTTGCATGTTTAAATTCTAACTTGAGCTATTGACCTCAGTAATGGGCTTGAAATGAAAATATTAAATATGTATATGCAATCATACTGGATATGCATATTAAGTTAAAATGCTTAACTTAATTTTTGAGATTTGAAATAATAAAGAAATGTATGCAAATCCACTTTACACTCTCTTCCTTTTAATTAAGTGAGCTTATTTGCAAGAGATTTATCAAGCATGCTGCACAGCAAAGCCATTGAAAACCGTATCTGCAAGATGGATAATGACTGAGACAGATCTGCTATGAGATTGCAGCTTGAGTCATAAATTCACCTCCAGTGCGTGCATATAAAACCTGCCCCTGACCTCGACTATTTTTGTGCATATATTGGAGTGAAACATTGTCTCACATAAAATGAGAGGCAGTCTAATTTGCATCTGACTCCAATAGTAACTTGCTAAATAATTCTTCTTCTGTGTGTCACCATTCAGGATATATGGGCAACTTGATTTTGTTTTTAGCAACACACACCTAAATTAGGACCCGGAGACTGACAGATCTGGGGTTGCTTTAGTTGGTCAGGTCTAGGTTCAGCATAGTTATGTCCCCAAAAATGAGGTCAGCTGCCTTACTGAATATACTGAATGACCAGGTCTCATCAATTGATTTGTTTCTTCCCTGATGGCACATTGGGCATATTCCAACATGACAATGCCAGGATTAATCAGGCTCAAGGTGTGAAAGAGTGGTTCAGGGAGTGTAAGGACTTACCTGCTGTGGGCCACGGGCACAGCCAGCATGTCACGTCCAAGAGCCTGCCACTTCTTCGGGTCCCACGCTGTCAGGCATTGAGCAGGGATGATCGCAGGGATTTTCTTGTTATGAGCTCAGCTGTTGTGAAAGCTCAGCAGAGCTCAGTAGATCCTGTAATGCCTCTGGCGCCCCCTGCTGCTGACTACAGAAATGTGCTCACACTGTGTATGCTGTTGCAGACAGTGCATAATAATAAAGCCAATGCCTCCTTACTGTGACATCACAGAAGCACCTGTGCCTATAAACACCAACTTCCTCCACAAAATGGCGCTTGGTTATTGCAGAGCTTTCCCTCTAGTAGTCCCTAGCCTTCGTTACCTACCTTTCGTATGACTTCCTGGTATTTTGACCCTTGGCTTTGTTACTCGATTGTATTGCTACCTGCCCTGATCTGCTATTACGTCTAGACTACAAACTTGCCTGCTGATTTGGATACCCTGCCTATCTGATCTGGTTGCCACTACTCCAAGGTGAGCGTATAACATTCCTGCTACTTAGATAGGAACACCTTAGTACGTGTAGCTACCTCGAATACAGACTCATGCCTCTAACACGCTGACCGGGAGCATGAGACATCATTGTCACACATGGATTGGCCACCAAAGAGTCCAGAACTCCATATCCTGAATGCAGGTTCACATTAAAGTCTTTGGACTTCCTTTGGAATGAGGGAATTGGGAAAAAAAACATTTACTTGGGGAACATATTAGATGGATGCAGAAACATCTTATAGATCATGCATATATTTTGCATATTCAAGAGGTGCAAGAGGGGAGGGTCCATTTGCACTCTGCAATAATGTCTTAGGACCACATCCAGATTATCTCCAGACCAGACTGTTTCTGGACCCAAAATGCATCCCAATGTATCCCTATGCTATTTCTGGCCTCTGTTCCCACCAGCGAAGTCCGTTCCAGACCAGACCAGAAAAATACTGCTTGTCCTATTTTGTCTGGTCTGGAATGCACTGGAACGCATCAAAAATGCAGGAAATGCACTGGAACCATTTAAAGGTAAAAATAAATAAATTTGAAAAATTTCCAATCGCGTCACAATTGCGGTAAAAACGCAGCAAAAACGCAATGCACTATGTTCCAGATGTGGTCTAGATCTGGTCCGGAAAATGGTGTGAACCCAGCCTCAAGGACCCCTTTACCAACCCACAAGCAGATCAGTGATACCCAGCCCAATCTTGGATGGACTGAGCTGCTTATCACTAATAGAATCCCATCAAACTAACATCAGAACATTTATAAACATAGATGCAAAGGCAAAGACAGCATGGGGCTGTGACACCCTGTATGACACAAAATTGAAGGATCTTTGAAGGTTGTTACAAAATGCATCCCAATGTATCCCTATGCTATTTCTGGCCTCTGTTCCCACCAGCGAAGTCCGTTCCAGACCAGACCAGAAAAATACTGCTTGTCCTATTTTGTCTGGTCTGGAATGCACTGGAACGCATCAAAAATGCAGGAAATGCACTGGAACCATTTAAAGGTAAAAATAAATAAATTTGAAAAATTTCCAATCGCGTCACAATTGCGGTAAAAACGCAGCAAAAACGCAATGCACTATGTTCCAGATGTGGTCTAGATCTGGTCCGGAAAATGGTGTGAACCCAGCCTCAAGGACCCCTTTACCAACCCACAAGCAGATCAGTGATACCCAGCCCAATCTTGGATGGACTGAGCTGCTTATCACTAATAGAATCCCATCAAACTAACATCAGAACATTTATAAACATAGATGCAAAGGCAAAGACAGCATGGGGCTGTGACACCCTGTATGACACAAAATTGAAGGATCTTTGAAGGTTGTTTGAGAGGAATTAGGAAAAACATGATGCCATAAAAGTGTTTGTCTAATAAACATGCCTGTATAAAATTCTGATGACCTGCGTGACCCTGGCATCCATTCCATCTGCATCTTACAATGCTCCTGTAGAAATTGATATGGTAATAAGTCTAAAGCAGTCAATCAAAACATGATTCACTGAGCTTAGGCACAGCATTAAAATGTACAAGGACAATCAACTGGCTGGTAAACTAGTTACAAACTGTCACGGTTTGGTAAAGCTTCAAGGCTTGTTCTACAGTGCTTAATTCAAAATCATGTAAATTAGGTCTGTAAAATTCCACTTGGATCACAGAAAGGAGAAAAAAACACTCAGCTTGTCTAATATGTTGTAATCAATGGAATGTATTTTGTGTAAATTTATATCAGGCAGCAAGCTTAATTTTCATTGCGTTACTTCGTGTAAAGATGAGCCACATTCCAAGTAGGTGAGCCCAGGATCCAGGAGTACAACGGACACAAGCCTCAGGCCCCTGAAAAAAGGTCATTACTAGAATTGCAGTAATGTAAGTTTAAAATTATTGTTAACTCAACCCCTTGGGGTCAGGAGATTGATTATTAAGACATCATGCTGCCCTAGGCACACTTGAATCATGACACCCATTTGTACAAGCTCTGCTCCTTAATTTATGTGATTGTCGTAGTAGAATTACTGCTATGGTGTGCTATTGGAGGAAGCATAGTGTGTGCTCTGTATTCACGGATAGTTTTTTACTATTCAGACCAACAAACAAGAGAAAGGCCTGATGGATTACCCAGTCTTCAGCATGCACTTCCACCTAAGCAGTGGCGTAACCAGAGTTCTGGGCGCCCGGGGCAGAATTTTTTTTTGCCCCCCCCATTATATAAACAACCACTGGAACTGTACCCTGCACCTCCCCCCTACACCCCCCCCCACACACACACATGTTTTTATTTTAGTTTTTCAAATTTTAATATTTTATTTTTTTAGAAACTTTTTCATTTTTTTAAATTAATTTTTATTTATTAATTCATTTTTTATTAAAAGGAGAGAGTCCGAGTCTGACCGGACCGCAGCAACAGAGACCCGCCAAATCCCGCAGTGGCATAATAACCGGGGGGCTACGTCCGGCGCCCCCCCTCAGCTTAACGCCCGGAGCAGACACACCGGCCGCCCCCCCGGTTGTTATGCCACTGCACCTAAGGTGCATTTAGCCATAAATGCCCAGAGATGGCCAGAATAGGGGAAACCTTGGCTTTAAGTTGACCCCTCTGCCCCTGCTACCTTAAGGTGACACTAAACTCAGGAGCTAAATCTTTAAAATGTATTCAAGTATCCTAACTATTAATAAAAATGTATCTTACTTATCTATCACTCGGCTGTAGATCCTCAAATCATCTCTGAATTGGTTGAATTGGTGGTGACACTGTCCTTCCTTCTGGGGGGGGGGGGAGCTTCTTTTGTCCCTATGTGTGTTGTAATGTAGCCACCACTCAAAGTTTACTCCCGCAATGGACAACAATCTTAATACAAATTAGTAAACTAAACATGAGATTGTAGTCCATCACTGGAGCGGGCTTGGAGTGGTGACTAGTTCACAGCACACACAGGGACCATGGAGAACAAAAGTAGCCGCCCTCCAGAAGGAAGGACAGTGTCAGCACCAATTCAGAGATGCTTTGAGGATTTACATAAACAAGATACATTTTTAAGATTTAACTCCTGAGTTTAGTGTCACTTTAAGCTCTGGTCCACAATTGCCATTACAGTACCTACAGCTCTGTTTGGGGTCCCTTAACACAAGCAAACCCCTTACATAAAGGAAAGCCTCCTTTGTCAGAATACAAGAAAACATATGAAATAATCATAATATATTAATACAAATAATACCATGATGAAAACAACATACTAAAGACTCTTCAACCTAACAGCAACTCATCCCCAAGCAGTAACTACTTTTTGTATAATTTGCTTTTCCCTTTTAGATTGTAAGCTTCCCTGATCAGGGCTCTCCTAACCACCTTGAATTGCATTGTATTGTAACTGTACTGTCCTTATATTCTAAAGCGCGCCGCACAAACTGTAGTCAATATATAAATCCTGTATAATAATAAGAATATAATGTTTGCAACTGATTAAAGAGGAACCTTACCCAGATCTTTAAAATGACAACAAATACACATTTAGAAATGTTTAGTAATGACAATCTACAAACACATGCTTATAGATAATTGCCGGCTTTTTATTCTTTGCATTCCTTGTTATTCTTTTCCTCTCCAGTCTTCTTGCAGTGGCCATTTTAACTAAGGGCAGATTAATATATCTCCCTCTAGTTCCTGGAACTCTGACATGTGGTCATGCACATAATCTCAGGGGCAAAAAATGCCTTTCCCTGACATCTCATTACAGATTAGATTCAGATTGCAGATGAGATTTCCCAGCAGTGCTCTGCTGATGTAACCTTCCCAGGATGCAATACAGATTACATCATTTGTGCCAAAGTGGACCAGGAAGTGGAACAAAAAAGAAACTATAAGTAAAATAAAAATATGTTTGTTTAGCTAATGAATGTAAGAGGATTTCATATAAGGATACAGAGCTGTATGATGTGAATTTTAGTCAAAGGGGGTAAAGGTCCACTTTAATAATTCCATTAGAAACAAAAATGGTCCTTTCATTATGCATGCACAACAGTCAAACACCATCCAAGTCAGGTTGAAATTTGCATTCATGATAAGTCCCTGCAGTTATACTAATAAACTTGTTCATTAATGGGTATCTATGGTCAAAAACTAAAACGAAATCTGTATCTCTATATTGAACTTTAATTTCTATCCAACTACTAATAACCATATCCATCTAGAAGGTGTAAACTTTCTTATTGAATTGATAACCATAGAATGTACTTCCTCAATGCACTGACACCATTTCACTGCCTTCCTTGTGTCACCACTCTCACAGAGCCTGCCTTCTGAACTACAATTCAATGTCTGAACACTGTAACATAATCATTGCTTGCTGGAAGCAATGCATGATGGACTATGTAGGCTTGAGAAATGGAGATCACATCAAGCATCAGGGAAAGAGATGCAAAGCACACTGGGATTCCAGGAAGTTGATGAAAGTGATGAAAGTGACGGGCAGATGGAAGGCAGCACTCACTACATAAAAGGGAAGTTTTTCATGTAAGCTTTGATTGTATTATCAGACACAACTCTACTATGTATTCCTATTACAATGCTGATGTTTTAACAGGAGAGGATGTGCTGGGACTTTAAAGGTGCACATTACTAGTATGTGCTAGTGATGCTGGTCGGTATTCTAATGGAGACCACTATAAGTTGCAAACAGTCTTCTGGACAAACTGTTGCTGGTACTGGATGCCATAGAAAAAAAAAGGAAAGGATTTGCTGATGGTGCTGACACTACTGATAGAGCTTTATTCCAAATATTCCCTAACTCCCTGTTCACACCTAGACATACTGGGAACCGCATCGTACTAGCGTGCATTTTTTCTCCAACGCGTCACCCATTGATTTCCATGGGTGCTGCAAATGCAGGTAAGTAGCTCATGTAGCAGATTCTGCTACAGTCGTCTCGCTTTTTCCCAACTGCATTTGGGATGCTATGAATGCGCTTGACACACATTTGGCGCGTGTTTCACAGAACGCGAAGGTGTGAACGGGGACTCAATGAAAATATTTATTATATTTATAATCTGGCAATACAATCTTTGTTCATGTAGTAATTAGGAATGCACCAATACCAGTATCGGTATTGGTGCCAATACCGAGTATTTGGGCAAGTACTTGTACTCGTCCAAATGCAGGGGTGTGGAATTCCTATCGCTCGACGCCCGGGACATGCAGTTTCGGGCGCGGGCGAGTAGTTTTTATGTACATTTAGCCCAGCTCCGGACAAGCAGAGCTGAATGTAGGAGCCACCGCCGCTCGTTTAGTACAAGTGATCTGATCAGACCACTTGTATAAATTTGAGCAGCGGCGATCGTTTCTGCCTGCACCCCCCGCCACAGTTTTCGGGGTCCCCCGCTCTCCTGGGGGACCCCAAAAACTACGGCACAACGGCTCAGCCATAGAGCCCATAGAACAAAGGAAGAACGTCTGCTCTACGGGCTCTCTGTGTGTTCTGAGACCATGGCACTGTAATCACAGCGCCACCTGTCTCGGCTGTCAGGAACTACACAGAACAGCTGTTCTGTGTTGGAGGGCAGGTTCCATAAAGAGAACCTGTCCCCTCCAAACTATCACATAAGGGATTTGAATCCCCTATGTGATAGGAAGAACAGTAAGTGGAAAAAGTAAATAAATAAAAATGGCAAGAAAATTTAAAAAGTTAAAAAAATAATAAAGTATATAAAGATTTAAAAAATAAAAATGAAAAAGTAAAAAATAAAATAAAAAAATAAAAATGAAACCCTGCTGCTCCTGCCATCTGCATGCAAATAAATGCATGCATAAGACATTCTGCATGTGCTTTGAGATTGCAGCCACCATTCCATGGTGGTAGCCAGAATTTTCTTACACACACACAATGTGCATTAAAGGGTAAGTTCATTTTCCCAGGTAATATGGAAAAATAAAAAATACCCGATGAAATCTGGCCCCGTCTCTCCCAAACCGCCACCCCCCTGGCTATACTTACCTTTCGGCGAACAATCCCTCCCCTCCGCCAGTATGGGTGTACTATCTGTCCCCCATACTGCTGTCCAGCGCAGTCCTCCCCTATGCATTTTGAATTTCGCTCGCAAATTGCAAGCACTCATTGGTCAACGTGGTCAGATGACTGCGCTGATCAGTGAGAAGCGCTATTTAGCACAGTCAAATATGTTTTGATTAGGGGTGCACCGATACTAGTATCAGTGCCGATACCGAGTATTTGGGCAAGTACTCGTACTCACCCAAATGCTCCGATACCTTCCCGATATTGGAACTTACGGCCAGATGAAAATTTCCTTTGACTGGCAGTGCCGTAGGGGAACATGGAGCCAGCTTCCCGTGCAATAAGGAAGCCGTGCAGCAAGTAATGACCCGCCTCCTGGTTTTCTGATTGGCCGGGAAGCCAGCTGCTTGCTGATTGGCTGGAAAGCCGGCTTCCTGGCCAATCAGCATCAAGCTAGTTTCCCGGTCAATCCGGTCATTACACGCCACCCGGCTTCCTGATTGACCGGGTTTCCCGGCCAATCACAATCAAGCAGGCCAAACAACATGGACCCGGCTTCCATGGCAATCAGGAACCTGGGCGGGATGTCATTACCCGCTGCCCGGATTCCTGATTATCAGGGAAGCCTGCTCCATGCCAGCGGAAACACCGGTATTAGTATTCAGTGTCGGCGAGATCCGAAAGCAAAAAATCGGTACTCGTACTCGATACTGAAAAACCGGTATTGGTGCATCCCTAGTTTTGATTAAATCTATTTTTTTGTATTGGGACAAGTAGATTGTCATGAAGGACAAGTAGATTTGGCCCCCGCTTTAGCCCTTGGACAAGTCGTTTTTGTAAAATTTCCACACCCCTGAAATGCTCCAATACTTATCCCCGATACTGGAACTATTGGTCAGGGAAGATTTCCTCTGACCGTCAATGTCACAAGGGAACATGGAGCCGGCTTCCTGGCCAACCAGGAAGCTGGGCGGCGGGTAATGACTTGCCGCCCGGGTTCCTGATTGGCCAGGAAGCTGGCTCCATGCTCTTTGGCTGGCTCAATTCTGATTGGCCGGGAAGCTGGCTACCCAGCCAATCAGCATTGAGCCGGCCAAACAGCATGGAGTCAGCTTCCTGGCCAATCAGGAAGCTGGGCAGTTGGTAATGACATACCACCCGGCTTCCTGATTGCACAGGAATCCAGCTCCATGCTAGCGGAAGTACCAGTATTGGTACTCAGACTTGACAGCGAAAAACTGATCCCTAGTAGTAATTAAACATAATGGGGGAATTTATAAAAACTGGAGCAGACCAAATCTGGGCCAGCTGTGCGTGGCAACCAATCAGCTTCTCTCTTCAGTTTGTTCAGTTAAGATTTGAAAATGAAAGAGAGAAGCTGATTGGTTGCCATGCACAACTGCTCCAGATTTTGTCTGCTCCCGTTTTGATAAATTCCCATTAATGTTTTTTTTTTTGTTCATTTTTTGGAGCCTTCACACCGCACATACAGGCACATAGGAATGTAAACTCATGTGTCAGATGCGCCAACATATGAAGACGATTGCGCCCAAACATGCTTATTCTTAAACCTAAATTGATGACCTGTAAAAGCTTTTAAAGGATCACTTATGGACTATTTTGGGTACCAACGTCTTTCAGGGTTTCACAGATGTACTCAATTTTAAAAAGGTAATGCTAGTTTCCCACAAAATGTGAGAAACAGCAATTACCCCCCCATGCTAGTCATATCCACGTTCGCCCACGCTGGGCCCCACGGCACTGCAGCCCGATACTTTGCATCTAGAACAGGGGTGAGCCCTCCAGCTGTTGTGGAACTACAAATCCCATGAGGTATTGCAAAATTCTCACAGCTGGAAGGCCGGAATTTGCCCACTTCTGATCTAGAATAATGTAAGCACTCATTGGCCAGCACAGTCACCTGACCACGCTGACCAATGAGAAGTGCTTCTTAGCAAGGATGTGAGGGGAAGTCTTCCACATCAGACACAAGTTCAGTGAAAACTGTCTAAGAGTGAATTTCTCCTGTCTTTGGAGAGATTTCTTCCTACTTCCTGCTGTGTCCTTGGGACAGGAAATGAAAAAGATAATCTTCCTAATAAAGAGGTGGGCAACTCCGGCCCTCCAGCTGTGCTTTAACTACAAATCCCAACATGCCTCTGCCAGTCATGCCTGTAACTGTCAGTCTTACGATGCCTCATGGGACTTGTAGTTCCACCACAGGTGGAGGGCCGGAGTTGCCCACCCCTGCCCTTAAGGACACAGACAGCAAAAAAGAAAAAGCTGAAAGCTGTACTATAACAAGACTAGACCCACCAATTTAATCTTTCCCAAAAGGCCTACTTTCAAGGCATGCCAAAAGTCAAGGTTGCCGGTGTGTTTATTTGAGCTCTCAACCAAACTTTCAAGCCCTGAAATGGCCGGTGTCATAGCTGATCACATGAGCAGCACCATGGCAACTGCAATCCAAATACAGGCCAAGATGGCACCTTCCTTGGGTGTAAGGGATAGGAGGGTGCAGTTCTGGTTTAAAGATCCCGAGGTTGCAGCTTCATTGGCAACAAGACATAAATGAGGTGCTAATATGGAGGAGAATGTCTTATAGTATTCTGCACCATAACCATCAGGGCCTGGGGTTTTATGCATTGGTAGGTTTGCAATAGCATGTAGGATTTCAGTTTCAGAGAACGGTGATTGCAGTTCTTTTAGGTAATCTGTTGAGACAGAGGGGAGTGACAAGGAGTCTAGAAAACCGTGAATCTCCGCGTCAGATGGCGAAGGAGAAGAGGGGGACTCTTTCAGGTTATATAACGAGGAGTAGTACTTGCTAAATTGATTAGCTATATCCAGGGGGTTAGAAAGTCTCCTCCCATTACCATCCAGAATGTATTGGATTCTCATGTTGTCTTGACGAATTTTAAATTGTCTGGCTATAAATGCTCCAGGTTTATTACCTTGGGAATAATATTTTAGATTGAGCCGTTTGATCGTGAAATCATATTGAGAGGTAAGGAGGAGGCTAAGTTTGTGTCTCAAAGAGGTTAATGCAGTGGAGTGGAAGGGATCAGGGGCTGTTTTATTTATCACTTCTAATTTACCAATTTGGTCCAACAGGGATTTTAATTCACTATTACGTCGCCGTTTTTTCACTCGCCCCTAATTTAATAAGTAGGCCTCTAAGAAAGGCTTTATGTGTATTCCATACTATGTTGTGGTTGCTAGCAGTAGAGGTATTGATTTCAAAGAAGGCATTTTTTTCAGATTGGATATATTCCCTATGTTCAGGATTGGAGAGTAAACTGGGGTTGAATCTCCATGTGGGAGGGATACAAGGGGAGGTGTCTGGAAATAGAGAGAGTGAGGTAGGGGCATGATCCGACCAGGTAATCAAACCAATATCTGCCTTAGAAACGTGCTGCAGAGTAAATTTGTCCACTAGGAACATGTCCAGTCTGGAGTAGGAATTTTGGGTATGCGAAAAGTAGGTATAATCCCTTTCATTACCATGCAAGCATCTCCAGGCATCATACAAGTCATTAGTATGTAGGAGAGAAAGGAGGGTGCTATTGCCGTTTCTGTTTTTGTTGGCGGGGTCAAGGTTTGGATCAACTATTTCGTTAAAATCTCCACAAATGATAAGATGGCCCTTGCGCATAGGGTTAAGCTTGTTGATTACAGCAGTGAGAAACTTTCTTTGGTTAGTATTTGGTGCGTATATATTAGCTATAGTAAATAGACATTGATTAATAGATGCCACTAAGATAATAAACCTTCCATCAGAATCCAAGAGGATGTCATGTTGAGCGAAAGCCACTGTATTTTTAATTGCAATCATGACTCCTTTATTGTTTTTTGGAAGAATGCGCAAAAAAGGAGTGTGGATACCTCCTATCTTTACACATAGGGGGTTTATCACGGCAAAAGTGGGTCTCCTGAACACAGAGGATATCACTGCTCAAGGAGGCAGCTTCTCTCCAGAGCATAGCCCTTTTTTTAGGGCTATTAAGCCCTTTAGCGTTAAGCGATGTGATTTTCAATGACATTGGGAATTACAGGATGCCCAGAAATGTTGTGGGAGTATACTGTAAGTAAAGATAATAAAACATTGGTACCATTTGAAGCATAACCGAAGAAGAACATTTACAAGAAATAAACATATGGTCAGCCCTAAAACTGTGTCGTCAGGCGGTATGAGCTGTAATACAAAACAAAGCTGATACAGAGGCCAGACAGTATTTAACGAACATTGTAAAGAAACAAAAATAAGTAAAAAACTAAAAATAACATCAAACCAACTTGTCGTGTGCATAGCACACTTTAACCAGGGGTAAGTAACACTTTCAGAGAGCAGTCACAGCAGGATCATATCAATCAATATTAAGCATCGCTTCATAAGAGTAAACGACTCATCGTGGACTGAGGAGGGACCAGATGTCAGCGAGAGGACCAGTCCATGGGGACTTTACGTGGTGATGAAAGCGTGTGCGTGGACGAGGGTACAGAGATAGAGATGCCCCATGACTTGAGGACCCGGACACCATCTGCTGGAGTGAGGATCGGAATCACCTTGTTTTCATGGGAGGCCAGCAATTTCGTCGGAAAGCCCCACTTGTATGAGATCCGGTTATCACGAAGAGCCTTGGTGACAGAGGCAAATTCCTTGCGTTGCTGAGCTTAAGCAGCCGAGATGTCAGCGTATAGCGAAATGTGGGAATAGGGTTCCAGGAGGGTAGGAGATTGCTTAGAGGCCAACATAAGTTTGTCTTTGGTGTAAAAGAAGTGAAAGCGGGCAATCACATCTCTGGGTACGGATGCAGGAAGATGGTTAGGTTTGTGCAGTCTGTGTGCCCTATCAATAAGTAAATCAGAGCCTGCACTATTTGGCAATAGCTTTTGGACAAGGTTGTTAAGATATGCAGAGAGTTCCATCGGTCCTACCGCCTCAGAAATCCCCCTAAATTTGACATTATTTCTTCTAGATCTGTCTTCCAGATCTGTGACTTTAGCTTGTAACTTCTGAATAATTAGACTCTGATCATTATGGGCATCCACCAGGTCATTATGAGCACCCGCATAATCAGTAAGGAACACTTCAGCTCGATTTGTGCGTGTGCCCAAATCTGATATTTGGGTTTGCAGAAGATGTGAGATCCTGCTGTAGTTCAGAGCGCAGCAACAACAGCATTTGTCTAATACATGCCTCAGATGCTGGGTTGTCTGAGGCTGGTAAATCTTGCAATGGAAGTGCATGGGATCTAACATCAGTATTAGAGGGCTTTGAGGTAAAAGATTTTTTTAAATTAACATGCTCTTTTGTCTGTGGGGAGCTGAGAGGAGAGCTGGCAGGTCTTTTAGCCTGTTCTGTGGGCTGGAACACTCTCTTACTACTGCCTGCCTCCATCTCTGAGTCAGAGCTGTCAGATCTGACGTACTTAGAGGCTGAGGCGCGTGCGCCGACTGCGCCATCTTGTCCATCTCTTGGTCCAGACCGCGGGTAGTAATCCGTGAGTTTCTTGGGTCCTTTATTCTTTTTATTGCTCTTATTCATATTGAAGAGGTGTAGAGGAGGCTAATCGGGCGGATCGTAGGAGCCGTTCGGCGATAGATATGCTATAAGTAGCTGATATGTGCGATCCTGCTGTGGAGCTCCGGTATTAAGCGGCCATTGTAGATCACGGCCAGACCACACCCCCTGCAGTTCTGGTTTAACTCCCATTCTCTATCTAAAACTAGAAAAATAAAATGGCTTTATATACACTTTAAGGGTTGCAAAAGAGCTTTTTGAAACTCCCTGACAGCTTTATTGCAGTTTTCATACAAGAAGCTCTTCACACTAGTGATAAGGCAATGTCTGGTTGACGCGGACCTTCGGCTCTGCTATACCTCATCACACTGCACTGTTTAATATCAGGCAATCTATCAGTATAGGTAAACACTAATTACCAGGCCGGCTCCTGCACATTGTGTGTTCTTTCATTACAGAGTGCTTCGGTTGCAGAAAAGACATCCGCAGCCATGGGGAGTTGTCAGGCAACAGTGATGTGTATCTAGGCGACCATAACGCCGTGCACATCTGCATGTGTTATCATAATGTCTCCTGATTAGGGAAGGCGTATTGACTGAGGCAAGCTAAGCACCCAAATTAAACAAATCCGCACACATTTATTATTACAAATCACCGGCGCCACCCACGCACGGGTGAAGCCATCGCGGCACTTTCTGGAAAGCTATGATCCGTAAACTAATTGTTTCAGGGTTTATCAGTTTTTATTTCCCAGGGTTCAAGGTGAAATGTAAACACCACAAACATTATTAGATAGAACAAATATGAACAATCCCTGGAAATCATAAGTAGTGTCTGCTCTCCACCATATGACAAATGTTGGTGAATGCCACAAATTCATGTACATGTCGGAAACACACAGAAGCATAGGTCTTAAGGATGCCGTGTGGCTGAGCTTCATTGGTTGCTGGGACGCTGTTGGCCTCAGGGCCTAGCAACTAATAACATTCTGCAGGCCAAACTTGTTTGGGTGCTAGGATGCAAGCTGTCTCTGGGCCACTTGGGTCCTAGCAACCACTGATGTTGTGCACCAAGCCTGGCTGGTTGCCAGAACACTGGCAGCCTCAAGCCTGTCAGCATTTTAGTAACCAATGATGTGTGGCCAAGCACTTGGCCATATTGGTTGCTTGCTAAGACACAGGCTGCCTCTTGGCTGAAGGTGTCCTAGCAACCAACAACACTGTGCCACCAAGCCTGATTGGTTGCTAGGATGCAGGCTGTCTTAAGGTCACCAGCATCCTAGCAACAAATCACACTGGGAGGAATTTATCAAAACTGGAGCAGACAAAATCTGGAGCAGATTTGCACTGCAGCCAATCAGCTTCTCTGTCTCATTTTCAAATCTCAACTGAGCAAACTGAAGAGAGATGCTGATTGGTTGCCATGGACAATGGCTCCAGATTCTGTCTGCTCCAGTTTTGATAAATTCCCCTCACCGTATCTTAGTCTTGATTGATTCCTAGTACACAAGTAGCCTCGAGCCTGCTGGTTTCCTAGGGTACCGGCTGTCAGAATACAATTAACCCAACCTGGCAGGGGGATTCCTCCATTCATGCTGGCTAGCATGGATGGGGAATCTGCTAAGTTTCTTTCCTTGAGCCTGCAGGCTGTATGAAAGAAACATATTACAGACATCCCAACCTGCAAAACCTTATTTCAGGGAGGTTCCCGTCTCATTTCAGGGAGGTGCCCTTTCTGGGTTTTTTTTACAACTAGACAACATATAATTGATTCTATATTATCCACAAAGGGTTAACAGCACTCTCTCAACCCTGGAGCAGTAGATCTCAGTGCCTATACCTGCTCTCAATAGTAGTCTATGTCCGCCCTCTCTGTGCAGCAAGTAGCTTCTTCCTTCTGAGAGCTAAGCCTCGTTCTGAGGCTACTTTAGAGATCACATGACCTTCCTCCAGGAGGCAAGCCTCGTTCTGAGGCTACTCTAGAGATCACATGACCTTCCTCCAGGAGGCAAGCCTCACTCTGAAACCTTACCCAGTGATATCTTACCGGAAAGGTTTACTCAGAGTAAACCTTTCAGGGAGAAAATGCCTCTCTCGCGGACGTCAGGGAGCCGCTATCTAATAGCGGGAGACTCCCTGAACATCAGGGAGACTTGAGATCCCTGATATTAGTATATGGACAGCTTGCATGTATAATAAGTTACAGCCGTTGTGTCCATTGCTGAGATTGATTTCATTTCAGCAGTCTTTTAGAAGAGACATCAAATAATATCTTCTGAAACAAATGACTTTGACACATTTAGTTGACTGCTGTTCTGCAATACACATGTCCAATGTGAACATATATATACAATTTTTCTGACAGCTGGATTATATGAGTACGTTACTACAATCTGAATGCCGGTGTCCGCAGGTATCTTATGGATGTCGAAAACACTGTTGGATATATAGCTGGCCACTAGAGGGAGTATCTCCAACATAGTAATGATCACAGCATGTATGAAAAACTTTACAATAATACTCAAATGTGCACAACATGGTTTGATAAAGCTTTGCTGCATTTAGGGGATATTTAGAATACATGATGTTCTGATATGACCCTAATGAAAACTGACGCATGATATTATAAAGCCCAAATAAACCTTCAGTTTCAATTAACTAAATTTATTCAAGGCACATTAACACAAAAGGCATTAAAGTGTTAGTTTGTTTTCTTTAACCACTTGCTGACCACAGTGTTTACACCCCCTTCCTGGCCAGGCCATTGTTCAGTATTTAGCGCTGGAGTACTTTGACTGATATTTATTCCGTCATGCAACTCTGTACGGAAAATAATTTTATACCATTTTTTGGGGACAGATAGAGCTTTCTTTTGGTTGTATTTAATCATATTTTATTTTTTACTATATTTAGGAAAAATTACAGAACATTTTGAAAAAAAAAAAAAGTTTTTTTAAACATTATGTTAGGAAACAATTATTATTACCCAATTTTTTGGTAAAATATAAAAGACGGGGTCACGTCGGGTGAACAGACACCAAACATGTCAAGCTTTAAATTTGCGTGCACCCGCGGAATCGCAAAAAAAGACCATACCCAACATTGACCATAGGCAACCCTTTAAAAGCTTTTACTGCTCTTCAATTTAGTGTTATCAGTTATATGGCCCTAGAATTATTGCTCTCACTGCGATGTTCGTGGTGATATGTAACATGTGCCACGTAATGGGCGCAATCGTCGTTTTCGCATGTATGCGCACCCGACGCGTGTATGTATGGGTGGGGAAAATTTTTGTTTTTTTCATTCTTTTTCATGTGTGACTTTACATTTTGTTTTGCAACTTAACTTTATTGCTATCACATAGGGGAATAAGAAAACCCCCTATGTGATAGCAAAGAGAATGTGACAGGTCCTCTTTATGGAGACATCTGGGGTCTCCAAGACCCCTAATGTCACCTAGGACCCCCCAAAGAAGCTGATGAAGCACAGATCTGCTTCATCAGCTTCTCTCCAGCATCTGAAGCTGGAGAGTGACACAAGAATGCGGAAGTGATGTAATATACACTACTTCCGCATTCTGACACCGGAGAGGGGACAGGAGTGAGTTTGTGTACCGATCTCCCTCTAATCTCCTGTCACAGAGCCACCATGCTGGTCCCGAGCTTGCACCGGACACAGCGGAGCCCGGGACCAGCAGAACAGCGGGAGGGGGGGCCGTGGTTGATACACGGACCGGCACCTTATACAACCGATCCGCCAGCTCTATAGCCGGCGGATCGCTTGTATGTAAACAGGCATCGCTGCCTGTTTTTAAATTTAGGCAGTGGGCGGCCCTGGCGGGACGTTTAAATACGCCCGCTCAGATCTGGGATGCTCCCGGCCAGCCGTATTCACACAACGGCCGGCCGGGAGGCGGTTAAAAATCAGCCACAGCATGAGCAGAAAAGTCTGTCCCCGAACAGCATGCTGCAGAGTAGGACCTTCAATGTCTGTGTGGAAGTAGTAGCCTCTCTGCAGGGGTCCTACATGAGTCAAGAGTCAGCAGGGGGCATGAGCGTTGATGATTTCAGAACTATAGGTCTAACTCAGTAAGGGAAATGCCGGACCTTTGCAGAGAGACCACTGCTTCTCCACTGAGTACAGATCCCACTCTGCAGCATTCTGGCTGAGGACAGGCTTTTCTACTAAACAAACTTTAAGACAATGAAATCCTTTTAGCCTGATGCCCCTGGAACATGAGTAACTGATTGAAATTAACTGAAGGTTCTAGTGGGCTTTAACAAGATAGCCAAACAGTTGTAAAGAGGGAGATCACAACGTTTAGTTTATGGCTTGTAAAATGAATCACAAAGCCTTTGAAATAAAATTCCATCGGAAAACTATGGGGTCTATTCACGAAGCTACCGAAGGATCTAGCCGTAGCTTCGGCCGATCCTTCGGCTAGCTTCGGCCCCAGGACCCCTTCGGTTCAGTAGAACCGAAGGGGTGCTGTACGGGCTATTCACAATATGCCTCGGCTCGGCTGAGCCGCGCTGAAAGCCGAGCTGGCCGAGCGGCCGGCCGACAGCCTGCTTCTAACAGCTGGGCGGAGATAACGGCTGGCTACGGCCACTTGCAGAGAGATCAGCGTCCCTGGTTACCTGCTAACCAGGGACACTGATCTCCAAACAGCAAACTCTCCCGGGCGCTCTGGGAGCCTTCCGCTCCTGGCCGCCAAGGAGAGAAACACTGCTGTTTTTTTATTTTTTTTATTCTGACACAAAGCCGTGTCAGAATAGAAAAAAAAACAAAGAATGTTTTTCCCATTGGAATGCATTGCTAGATTCCTATTGGCTATTACAGCGAGTAGCCTGCCGGAGGTTCGTCTTAGCCGATCCAGATGTTGGATTGGCTGAGTCGAACTCCTTCTGCACTTCGGGTCATGTTCGGCCGACACGAAGCCATGCGAAGCAAGCCGAAATCAGCCATACAAGCCTGAAGTGAATAGCCGAACAGTGTTCGCCTCACTTCACTTGAGGTCGGATGTTCACTCGGCTGCCCAAGGCAGCTTAGTGAATAGACTCTTATGCTTTACATGAAAACATAAAATGTATATTCAAAGTACACACCTTTTAGGTGCATTCTGGTGCAGACTGGTTACCTGAGTTCTGTCGTGGCTGCTTGCATGTGACCCGCAGGCTCCTCCTGGGCTATCACTATGATGGGTATCTTTACTGGCCAATAGGAACTTGTGACAGGGAAATGAGGGCCGGGACACCTGACAGCACTATGTGTTGCCTGGGATTTGGGGCAGCCAGCCTGCAGAAGAAGGCATTGCATGCTGTCCAATCACGTGACAATAAGCGAATGATCGGTCATAGAGCAAGCTTTTGCTTCAATGACTGCCCCCCCCCCCAAAAAAAATCTATTTGATCAAGTTTTATTGGATTTTGTTGGATGTTATTAGATTTTCTAAGCCCTCATTCACACAGGAATCGGCCCACACGTACAGCTCCGCGTTGCGTGCAGGGCTGTACTGAGCAGCTCCCGGGAAGGACAGGAGCTGCGTGTGATTAGTACGCAGCTCCCGTCCTTCTCTATGGGACTACGCGGCTGTACGCCCCTCTACGCTCACCTAAAGTGCAGGTCCATAGGGGTGCGTGTTTCCTGGCTCGGATGCAGACAGGATCCATCCTGTCAGCGTACTTGTACGCTCAACCGCACCCGCGCTTACATGCAGAGCGGGTGAGCGTAGGGGGGCTGCCGTGTACGGCCGTGTAGTCCCATAGAGAAGGACGGGGGCTGCGTACTAATCACACGCAGCACCTGTCCTTCTCGGGAGCTGCTCGGTACAGCCGTGCATGCAGCGTGATGATGCGGATGGCGCCACATGGAACTCCGAAGTAAGAATCAGATAATCACCAGCACACACGCGGTAGAATCATAAATTTGTGTTCAATTAATTGTATCATCGTCACACTTTGTTATTAAATGCCAACGTTTCATGGCCGCGCAGGGTCCCTATGTCGCCCTTAAGAAGGGATTCTGCCTGGCCCTGAAACATTAGCATTTCATGACAAATTGGGATGATGATAGAATAAGTTGAACATGGATTTATGATTCTACCTCATGTGTGCTGGTGATTATCTAATTTTTATTGGATTTCCCAACACAATCGAACACTGGCAATTCAAAACAATTTTTAGTGCAATCGATTCATGAAAGCCAAAATTCCATCATCAACAAGATCCTTTTTGTTACATGTATGGCCGGAATTTGGGTACCATTTGGTACTGATGGGTGGTTGATGATCAGCGCTTGTGCAAGGGACAGCTTCTGCAGGTCACATGACCCTGAGCCCTGCGGAAGTGCTCTTTCTATGTGACAGGTACTTTTTCTACTATTGCATGAAGCAAACTTTCCAAAATATAATCCTGGTTTTTTTTTTCTTTAGAATATCTAACCTCGACTCGAGCTCTGCTTTTAAAAAAAAAAAACTTCTTAAGCATGTCCTTAGTGCAAATATTTATTTTCCATTTTGTTTACATATCTTCCTCTTTTACCTGCCATAATTGTGTAGGATCCTAAACTCCTAAAAGGAGGTTTCAATGACTGAATAATTTTTTTTCCTAAGTCTGCTACTGCCCTCCAGTGAGTCATTTGTGGAATTACATTCACTTGCTTTTAAAGGGCAAGTATAGTGTATATTTTTTTTCACAAAGTACCTGATTTTAGTTATTATTGAAGAGTTTGCATTAAAGTCATTTTGGGTATGACTTTCACATTTCTGCACCCTAGTCCTTTTATATGTTTATAGTTATATAAAATATAGAGATTTGTAGATTAGAAATAGTGGATAATCCGTATTTGACAGCGGTCTTTGCTTCTCTTCCGCAGCTGTTCAGAAAAGAAATCAGCCACACAAAAGGTGCATTGATTAATTAAACAAACCTATAGCTTTGCTTGGTAAGTAGGAGCACTAAAGCACAATCACTGTGTAGCCTGTCAGGAAGCAGAGCCTCGATATGTAAGGAGCAAGTATAGCTGTCCCCATGTACCTATAAACCTACAGTCTATACCATTGGTGGTTAACTTACTAAATACGGGGAGCTCAACTGCTGCCCTTGACATCCTCCGGTGGCTGCACTTAATATTCAATGTATGTAGTGCTACAGAAGATTGTTAGAGACTGCTAACATACCACTGGAGATGGTTAGAGGCTAAGGGCATGTGACAGATGTGGTTGAAGGCTGGAGATATGCTGAAGGAGTCCATTAGAGACTGCAAAAATGTCACATAAGGCTGTTAAAGCTCATTGCCATTACAGCGCCGGTATAAATCAATGTTCACATTATTGGCTGTTGGTGCCCATGCTGTATGTGGCCCTCGGGCAGCAGGTTGAGCACCAGGGGCCTATTTAGATAAATACTACCTTGCAGGTACTTAGCTTTGTTTGCTGGTTCAGATATGGACACACCTTTAGGGGCCGATTTATAAGGACTGGTGCAGGTCTGGGTGATCCTGGTATGCGCATCCCGGGACCGCGCATTCGTGTGCACTTGCACACAGCTGTTGCCACATGGCAATTGCGGAAAAAAGATACATGTACCTTTTTTGTGCAACGTGCAGCTTTTTTAGTCGTGATCATGTTCGATTGCAAGAGGCGGAACCGCCTGGCGCAACTGGGCTGCCATTAGGAAAGAATAGCACAGCCAGCGCGGTCAGCGGTTGTGTGCAACTCTGTGATGCAGTCATGGATCAGGCAAGTGTGAACGTGGCTAAATGTTCTGTCCTGCCGCACGCTGGGTGAATTCCATTTGCACAACATTCCCACCACTGGATGGAGCTGAGGAGCATATTAATTTGCTATTCTCCTCAGCTCCATCGAGTGGTAGTAATACTACATGAAAAGCATATGGCTTGGCAGAAGATTCATAAATCGGCCCCTAAGAATTCAATTTCTACCTGTTTGGAGGGAATTTAGGAATACCAGGACAGCATAGCAATGTTCTATTTTTCCACAATTATAATGCAACAAGACATTACAGTGATTACAAAAATGTTGGGAGTCTAGGTTTACCTCAGTCATGCGGTTTACCTATGTCATGTAATTTCCATGACATAATGCCCCGTGGTATTGAAATGGATTCAGATCAACCGTCTGATGAGTATCTGCTCCCATCCTAATTTGTTGTATACGGTACACCGTAAGAATCACACAGACACAAGGAGGTCTATAATGCTTCTGTTTATTAAGCTAAGGCACGAAGGTTTATATAGACAAGCAGCTAGTGCTCTGTGCCAAGGTCATGTGAGCGTAGCGTTATAAGCTTCTGATTGGTTATGTCCATATGAGGTAAGCTTCCTCCAGGAGCTAAACATGGTCATCTTGGGTGTATTCCCGAAAGGAGGCGCCATCTTAGTTTCTTGTTATTCACACGATGGGAGGGGTTGCAGCTAACGGCCATTTTGAGCAGGGAATAAATAGTAAGACAAATGGTCATTTTACTTGATTCCATAACAGTATTATGGGGCCTCGCGATGGTTTCTTTTGGTGGTATTTAATAACCTTTTTTTTATTTTTGCTATTTAAAGGGGAAAAAAATACCCCCAAAAAATGTAAAAAATGTTTCTCTTTATTTCTGTTATAAAACATATAAAATAAAAATGTCTGGACAAAACCCCCTAAATGACTGCTTTTTGGAAAGCAGACACTCCAAGGTGATCTGATTTTTTGGAAATGAAGCAACATGCTGGTATTGAGGGAGTTAAAACATAGAGTGTGGTAATGGTACACTAGATACAATAAATGTACAGTTCATAGACAGTGGGATGATGGAGATGGAGGGGTTACCTTACAATTCAAACACAGAGGGAGGATGGAGATGAAAGGGTAATGTACAGATGTGCAGGATAAGGGAGGTCAAGGTCATATACAGGTCAGAGCAGATATAGAATGGAGCTGACTTAGACAGGAGAGGAGCTGGGGTGAAAGGGGTAAAATATTATTATACTTTATTCTTTTTTTGTTGCTGCTGCAGCTTGTTTGCACTAGGAAGTAATGCATGGATAAGTCATCCATTCTTTACTTCCTTTACTCTCCCCTGCCCCTGTTGTAAGAGGAAGGGGAGGGCTGGGCAATGTAAATATTGCCATGTGATCACTGTGATAACCAATCACAACGATCACAAGGCTCAGAGCAGGAGTCCGCTATTTATTGGGCAGGGTACGTGTACACAGACAGACATTGGATGTATAGGTACATCCTCCCGAAACAGTGGGGCTGTGGACTGGCCGTATATGTGTAGTGATTGCTCCGCAGAACGATAAAGCCTAACTCCAGCCATAAATCATTTTTTTTGCTTTGAAAAGAGTAGAGTGGAGAACAGTTGAAATTTTGGTTAGCAAATTAGGGGCAGATTTCTACTCACTCCTTGTCCTAACAGTCATGCAAGAATTGAGTAGTGTGGCTGTCACAGGCATTAGAAGGCACCAATGGCATGAAAAGCGTTGTCAGAAGTTCCTTACTTTACAAAAATTGTGTTTTTGTCTGTGTCCCTGTTAGAGAGTATTTCTATGACTTCCTTCCCTGATAGGAAATAAAGGGAAATGCCCTAATAGAGACACAGATGGCAATCAAAAAAACCACAGGCTCTATGTTCCACCCAGGAAAACACAGAGTGAATGCCATTCGCACGGCATTCCCACCACTAGATGGAGCTGAATAGCATAGATCATACCTATGCTCCTCAGCTCCATCTAGTGGCAGGAATGGCATATGAATGACATTCGCCCCGGCTATATGCTGGAGGGAACATTTACACATCAGTATAAAGTATTATAGTCAGATAGGGCCAGAAAACTAACATTATTAGAAGTAATTAAGCAGCAGCAGCAGTCTATGTGTTGCATTCATGACACCAACACAGGTAAGCCTGGCCCTCATTGGTGTGTGTTTTAAGAGCCTTTTACAGAGAAGAACACCTCTCCATTACAAGGGAATATCCATACAGGAGAGTCTAAAAGAGTAAAATTGGCTCTCTCCACCCATTAAATCTTCAAAGTCTATTTTACCACCAGGTGGGCCGTTCGGGGCCATGGTTCTTTCTATGCTGGAACAATCTTTGATGTTGTTAATGGCTAAAGTAGCTCAGAGAGCTTGTTTTACTATCTGAAGTCTCTTGTATGGATATTCCCCTTGAATGAAGAGCTGTTCCTCACTCTATACAGTATATTAGTACTTAGGATTGGCTTTTTTAAACACTTCCTCATAGATTAAAGCTTGGACATTAATCTCCTAGTAATACAGTTATTTCAGTGAGGATTTTTCAAATCGGATTTAATTAAAGCAGAACTCTGGGCACATCAGTTCTTAACCCCTTGCAGAGGGGTTAACCCCGCACTGCAAGGGTTAAGTGCTTGTTTTGCCTAGGGAGCAAAAAAACCAAAGGTATACTCACTTGAACCATGATCCCGGTTTGCTCTTAGACCAGTCCCTTCAGCCTCGTTCCCCTCCATTCCAGTGGTCCAAGGTCCTGTGAGTCATCACGTTCTATACAGTGTATAGAATGTAAGGAAGCCAATCCACATACCATCGCTGGAGCAGAGGAGGAGGCAGGCTGGAGGGAGCAGTGTAGGAGCCAGCTAGGATTGCAGTTCGGGTGAGTATAACTTTTTTGTTTGTTTCCTAAGCAAAATGAGCACTTAACCCTTGCAGTGCGGGGGTAGCCCCGCTGCAAGGGTTAAGAATTGATTTGGCCTGAGTTCTTCTTTATGGCCTCATTCACACACAACGCATGCAAAATTGTATATTGTGTATATGCGCTTCTATACGAGCGTCTATGCGAGTATATACGAGCGTATATGCACATATATGCGTGCACTATATGCAATACCAGAATGCATCACTCGTAATAGAATTTTGAATGTACGTGCGTATACTCGCGTATACACGTGTATATGCGCGTAAACACGCGCATGTGCACGTAAATACGCAGAAATACACTGTCCGGACGCATCTCTGTTCTATTCTGTTTTTGTGCATATACATACGCTACTCAAATATACTGCTCCATACGCGGCTATGTGTATAGAGCCATTTATTTACATATGTTGCATACGGTACAACACGCATGTACGCGCGTATACGCACGTACATGCGCGTCAGTGTGAATGAGGCCTAAAGGATAACTATGTCAGCATTCTCTATTAGCAACATTCCAGATGTCTCTAGTCGTATTTGGACAGTCTGTAAAAGCCCCTTACAGTTGCTTGTAACTTGTCTTCAGTCTCTGTATTTTGTAACAGGTCTTATTTTGTGTCTCTTGGAACATGGCAGCAGTCTCTGTCTTATGTAATGGGTGTGTTGAAGTGTATGGGTAGTCAAAACTTTTTGCCAAGTTTTGGATGGACCAGGAAAGGTTTTTTTGCCTCTCTTTGTCCTGGTTGCCATTGTCACCGAGATTGAAAGTTATGGGAAGTCAAATTATTTTCAGTTGTCACGAAAGCATAGCGAGGGTATATTTTCAAGGGGAGGGGGGGGTTGTTCCGATGACTACTGAGGGGATTTCCCTTTCCACTAACTTCCTGTTGTATCTTCAGGAAAAGAAAAGAACCCCCCCCCCCCTCATTACAACACAGGCACCAACTGTAAAGCCATGGCACTTTTTTTCAGAATTGCACCTCTGTCACTGGATAGTTGGTTAGGAGGATGCAAATGATTGCTCCTATGCTTTAAAGATCATTAAAGCTTAATTAAAATGTTACCATCTAAAGCTGAATTCCTGCAGAACTGGCCAAAATTCAATCTGATGGCACAATCGGGCTCCACAAAAGGTGGGATATTGTTGGCTGAACAAGAGGGGAGATTCCTCGGTCCATGCTGTTTGATGTGATTTTGCTCATTCTAGTTGATTTCTCTCGTACACATGAATGACTGCATGATTGACTAACTTAATCAGCACCAGTTCTTGCTGAGGATCACAAGGCTAATAAAGCCCCCTAAGAACTGGTAAGCTGCACAAAATTACATTTGTTATTCTGAGTTTAGAGAGCAATATGCTATCTTTTTTTCTGTGTAGCCACTACTTTCTTCTGCTGTCCCCCCC